>NC_143036.1:84519866-84602366 GCF_057628025.1 Oncorhynchus mykiss | reverse complement strand
CTACTATAGTTAGGCTACTCATTATGATTTATTGGTTGAGCTGGCTAACTATAGCTAGCTCAACTAACCAAGACCCCCCCACAGTCCCCCTGAAAACCTCCCCGGACCCTATCCTCTTCCTGTAGCCGCTCAACTAACCAAGACCCCCCCACAGTCCCCCTGAAAACCTCCCCGGACCCTATCCTCTTCCTGTAGCCGCTCAACTAACCAAGACCCCCCCACAGTCCCCCTGAAAACCTCCCCGGACCCTATCCTCTTCCTGTAGCCGCTCAACTAACCAAGACCCCCCCACAGTCCCCCTGAAAACCTCCCCGGACCCTATCCTCTTCCTGTAGCCGCTCAACTAACCAAGACCCCCCCACAGTCCCCCTG
Source organism: Oncorhynchus mykiss (assembly GCF_057628025.1). Classification (NCBI taxonomy): domain Eukaryota; kingdom Metazoa; phylum Chordata; class Actinopteri; order Salmoniformes; family Salmonidae; genus Oncorhynchus; species Oncorhynchus mykiss. Next base: position 84,601,994 of record NC_143036.1, on the reverse strand, counting down.
AAAACCTCCCCGGACCCTATCCTCTTCCTGTAGCCGCTCAACTAACCAGGACCCCCCCCCCCCTCCCTGAGAACCTCCCCTTCCTGTCATGTCATCCAGAAGCGTTCATCTCATCAGCAGCTCCGTGGAAACTCTCCTCTCATGTGTACTGTACCGTGGTCTTTGACATATATCTCATAAAAACCACATCACACACTGGCTAATCTACGATCTCATATTTTACTGTGTAGATTCCCTCTCCATCGGTGGTGAAAATGCATTTAGCGTCGAGCAGTGAAAACCCGAGCCAGGAAAACCATGGCTGTTACAACACAGAGCAGGAATCTGTCCACTCCGGACCTTTGAACCCGGTCATGGCTGTTACAACGCAGAGCAGGAATCTGTCCACTCCGGACCTTTGAACCCGGTCATGGCTGTTACAACGCAGAGCAGGAATCTGTCCACTCCGGACCTTTGAACCCGGTCATGGCTGTTACAACGCAGAGCAGGAATCTGTCCACTCCGGACCTTTGAACCCGGTCATGGCTGTTACAACGCAGAGCAGGAATCTGTCCACTCCGGACCTTTGAACCCGGTCATGGCTGTTACAACGCAGAGCAGGAATCTGTCCACTCCGGACCTTTGAACCCGGTCATGGCTGTTACAACGCAGAGCAGGAATCTGTCCACTCCGGACCTTTGAACCCGGTCATGGCTGTTACAACGCAGAGCAGGAATCTGTCCACTCTGGACCTTTGAACCCGGTCATGGCTGTTACAACACAGAAAAGGAATCTGTCAATTCCGGACCTTTGAACCCGGTCATGGCTGTTACAACACAGAGCAGGAATCCGTCCACTCTGGACCTTTGAACCCGGTCATGGCTGTTACAACGCAGAGCAGGAATCTGTCCACTCCGGACCTTTGAACCCGGTCATGGCTGTTACAACGCAGAGCAGGAATCTGTCCACTCTGGACCTTTGAACCCGGTCATGGCTGTTACAACGCAGAGCAAGAATCTGTCCACTCCGGACCTTTGAACCCGGTCATGGCTGTTACAACACAGAGCAGGAATCTGTCCACTCCGGACCTTTGAACCCGGTCATGGCTGTTACAACGCAGAGCAGGAATCTGTCCACTCCGGACCTTTGAACCCGGTCATTGCTGTTACAACGCAGAGCAGGAATCTGTCCACTCCGGACCTTTGAACCCGGTCATGGCTGTTACAACGCAGAGCAGGAATCTGTCCACTCCGGACCTTTGAACCCGGTCATGGCTGTTACAACGCAGAGCAGGAATCTGTCCACTCTGGACCTTTGAACCCGGTCATGGCTGTTACAACGCAGAGCAAGAATCTGTCCACTCCGGACCTTTGAACCCGGTCATGGCTGTTACAACCCAGAGCAGGAATCTGTCCACTCCGGACCTTTGAACCCGGTCATGGCTGTTACAACGCAGAGCAGGAATCTGTCCACTCCGGACCTTTGAACCCGGTCATGGCTGTTACAACGCAGAGCAGGAATCTGTCCACTCCGGACCTTTGAACCCGGTCATGGCTGTTACAACGCAGAGCAGGAATCTGTCCACTCCGGACCTTTGAACCCGGTCATGGCTGTTACAACGCAGAGCAGGAATCTGTCCACTCCGGACCTTTGAACCTGCTCATGGCTGTTACAACGCAGAGCAGGAATCTGTCCACTCCGGACCTTTGAACCCGGTCATGGCTGTTACAACACAGAGCAGGAATCTGTCCACTCCGGAACTTTGAACCCGGTCATGGCTGTTACAACACAGAGCAGGAATCTGTCCACTCCGGCCGGACCTTTGAACCCGGTCATGGCTGTTACAATGCAGAGCAGGAATCTGTCCACTCCGGACCTTTGAACCCGGTCATGGCTGTTACAACGCAGAGCAGGAATCTGTCCACTCCGGACCTTTGAACCGGTCATGGCTGTTACAACACAGAGCAGGAATCTGTCCACTCCGGACCTTTGAACCCGGTCATGGCTGTTACAACGCAGAGCAGGAATCTGTCCACTCCGGACCTTTGAACCCGGTCATGGCTGTTACAACACAGAGCAGGAATCTGTCCACTCCGGACCTTTGAACCCGGTCATGGCTGTTACAACGCAGAGCAGGAATCTGTCCACTCCGGACCTTTGAACCCGGTCATGGCTGTTACAACACAGAGCAGGAATCCATCCACTCCGGACCTTTGAACCCGGTCATGGCTGTTACAACACAGAGCAGGAATCTGTCCACTCCGGACCTTTGAACCCGGTCATGGCTGTTACAACGCAGAGCAGGAATCTGTCCACTCTGGACCTTTGAACCCGGTCATGGCTGTTACAACACAGAGCAGGAATCTGTCCACTCCGGACCTTTGAACCCGGTCATGGCTGTTACAACACAGAGCAGGAATCTGTCCACTCCGGACCTTTGAACCCGGTCATGGCTGTTACAACGCAGAGCAGGAATCTGTCCACTCCGGACCTTTGAACCCGGTCATGGCTGTTACAACGCAGAGCAGGAATCTGTCCACTCCGGACCTTTGAACCCGGTCATGGCTGTTACAACACAGAGCAGGAATCTGTCCACTCCGGACCTTTGAACCCGGTCATGGCTGTTACAACACAGAGCAGGAATCCGTCCACTCCGGACCTTTGAACCCGGTCGTGGCTGTTACAACACAGAGCAGGAATCCGTCCACTCCGGACCTTTGAAACCGGTCATGGCTTAAAGTTTTATGTAAGTTCTGTATACTCTGCTTGGTCCAAACCCCCCCAGGCCCCCCCCCCCCCACCCCCCACCAGGCCTCCTCCCAGGCCTCCCCCCAGGCCTCCTCCCTCCCCCCTCAGACGCAGCGTCCTGGATGATACTACGGCTGCCTCCCAAATGGCATTCCCTATTCCCTACGTAGCCCTATGCAGCCCTGGTTAAATGTAGTGCACTGCGCAGGGACTAGGCTGCCACTTGGGCCACGGCCTCCGTCCCTCCTGGAGCCAGGAGCAGAGTGGAAGAGTCTCAGTACGGCTCAGTCTGACGGCGGATTAAAGATGACGTCAGGTTGTGTTGGTTCTGAATCGGCTGTTGATTTTGTGGTGTTGGGAGATTGTGATTATTGTTATTATCATGGGTGGTGTTCCCCTCTCACGCCTCGCACAGCTCCCCGCTGACGTAACCCCGAGGTGGGGTTGGTGCCATGAAATCCCTTCTGAAAATCAACGTTTTCAGCCAACATCCATTTAACAAAGAATCATCATGTTTTCACAAGTTGATAGATGCTCCATGACAGTGGTTATCTGCTCTGAATAAGAGGGAGGGGACAGAGTGTTCCCCTGTCAACAACCAGTTATCTGCTCTAAATAAGAGGGAGGGGACAGAGTGTTCCAGGAGTGTTCCAGAATGGTGGAAAGGAAGGTTTAACAATGTAATTCTGTCAACTTCTCATGATGTTCAAGAGAACGTTTATCAATTCCGCATCGTTCCCAGATACTCTTGGTAGCTGTAACGGCTGTCTTGGGAAGAAGGTGAGGACCAAGGTGCAGCGTGGTAAGTGTTCATCTTTTTCAATAAAAACTGAACACTGAATAACAAAACAACAAAGAAACAACCGTAACAGTTCTGTCTGGTGCAGACACACAAAGACTGAAAACAACCACCCACAAAACACAATAGACCACAGGCTACCTAAATATGGTTCTCAATCAGGGACAACGATTGACAGCTGCCTCTGATTGAGAACCATACCAGGCCAAACACAGAAATAGAAAATCATAGACAGACTAACATAGACAACCCACCCAACTCACGCCCTGACCATAGACAAACTAACATAGACAACCCACCCAACTCACGTCCTGATCATACTAAAACTAACATAGACAACCCACCCAACTCACACCCTGACCATACTAAAACTAACATAGACAACCCACCCAACTCACGCCCTGATCATACTAAAACAAAAGACAAAACAAAGGAACTAAGGTCAGAACGTGACAGTACCACATTTTTGTCACATGACCAATCACTTGGCTTCTCTTCCGTTATATTTAGAGAGTTCCCACTACGTGATCTGTAACCGTCTCACAAAGTCCTGACCAATCAGCTAGCAGGAGGATTCAGCCCAGATGTGTTAGTTCTGTTTGGTCGTTGCTACAATCTGGGACCTCTCTTTGTTGTCCGTGCAGAACAGAGAGATTCAGTATGTGAACAACATCTGAGGTCTAAGAGGAATGTAATCAGGTTGAACTACTCAACACAACCTCAACACAACCCCAACACAACCTCAACACAACCTCAACACAACCTCAACACAACCCCAACACAACCTCAACCCAACCTCAACACAACCTCAACACAACCCCAACACAACCACAACACAACCTCAACACAACCTCAACACAACCACAACACAACCTCAACACAACACAACCTCAACACAACACAACCTCAACACAACCTCAACACAACACAACCTCAACACAACCACAACACAACCTCAACACAACCTCAACACAACACAACCTCAACACAACCTCAACACAACCACAACACAACCTCAACACAACCTCAACACAACCTCAACACAACCACAACACAACCTCAACACAACCTCAACACAACACAACCTCAACACAACCTCAACACAACACAACCACAACACAACCTCAACACAACCACAACACAACCACAACACAACCTCAACACAACCTCAACACAACCTCAACACAACACAACCTCAACACAACCTCAACACAACACAACCACAACACAACCTCAACACAACCTCAACACAACCTCAACACAACCTCAACACAACCACAACACAACCTCAACACAACCTCAACACAACCACAACACAACCTCAACACAACACAACCTCAACACAACCTCAACACAACACAACCTCAACACAACCACAACACAACCTCAACACAACACAACCTCAACACAACCTCAACACAACCTCAACACAACCTCAACACAACACAACCTCAACACAACCACAACACAACCTCAAAACAACACAACCTCAACACAACCTCAACACAACCTCAACACAACCACATCACAACCTCAACACAACCTCAACACAACCACAACACAACCTCAACACAACACAACCTCAACACAACCTCAACACAACCTCAACACAACCACATCACAACCTCAACACAACACAACCTCAACACAACCTCAACACAACCTCAACACAACCACATCACAACCTCAACACAACACAACCTCAACACAACCACAACACAACCTCAACACAACCACAACCTCAACACAACTCCAACACAACCTCAACACAACCACATCACAACCTCAACACAACCCCAACACAACCTCAACACAACCTCAACACAACCCCAACACAACCTCAACACAACCTCAACACATGCTCAACACAACCCCAACACAACCTCAATACAACCACAACTCCAACACAACCACAACCACCAGGGGGGGAGTTTTTACAATCAGCTCTGTGAGAAACGATCCCCGGCCTCTCAGAAAGAAGACGGGTTGGATCCCAAATGCCATTCTAATAACCCATAGGGCTCCATAATGGCTCTGGTTCAAAAGTAGTGCACTTTATAGGGAATAGGGTTCCATTTGAAAGGCTCTCCAGGACTGGCATGCTGGCTGACGATCAGCAGTAACATATCTTACTGAGTCCTACGTGTTGAAAGCAGGAAGAAAAAAAATAAAGTGTGGTTTTTGGGGTCTCTTTTAAGATAAGCAATTTGAACATTAGACAGAATGGCTGCGTGGCGTTTTATCCTCTCACAGCAGGAATGTCTGTGTAGTGAAAACAGTCGTTAGCACTCACTCCGCCCGCTCCCCTTTCCAAGACTAAAAAAAAAGGGGGGTAACCTTGACAACGTTCCAGAACTCTGGAATGGATTACGGTTCCGAAGGGGATCAAGAAGGTTCTAATAGAACGTGACGTTTTACAGAGTGGCTAGTTAACCAGAAAACCCCCCTAAACTACAGCTATTGAAATGACGAGGAAATATCGGGTGCTCTTTACATCGCTGATTACGAACACAGAACACTTTTTAAACTGTGTTCACTGTTTATATTCTTCTCCCTGATGCCCTCAATAATACTATGTATTAAGACAATAGCTCAGGATGAAACATGTTACATACTAATATGTTAATTAAACACTAACATGATAAACACTCGCTCGGAGAGGGTGTCGCTGGGGGAGGGGGGGTGGTGGCTCGGAGAGGGTGTAGCTGGGGGAGGGGGGGTAGTGGCTCGGAGAGGGTGTAGCTGGGGGAGGGGGGGGTGGCTCGGAGAGGGTGTAGCTGGGGAGGGGGGGTGGCTCGGAGAGGGTGTAGCTGGGGGAGGAGGGGGGGGTGGCTCGGAGAGGGTGTAGCTGGGGAGGGGGGGTGGCTCGGAGAGGGTGTAGCTGGGGGAGGAGGGGGGGGTGGCTCGGAGAGGGTATAGCTGGGGGAGGGGATGGTGGTGGCTCGGAGAGGGTGTAGCTGGGGGAGGGGGGGTGGTGGCTCGGAGAGGGTGTAGCTGGGGGAGGGGGGGTGGTGGCTCGGCGAGGGTGTAGCTGGGGGAGGGGGGGGTGGTGGCTCGGAGAGGGTGTAACTGGGGGGGGGGGGGTGGTGGCTCGGAGAGGGTGTAGCTGGGGGAGAGGGGGGGTGGTGGCTCGGAGAGGGTGTAGCTGGGGGAGGGGGGGTGGTGGCTCGGAGAGGGTGTAGCTGGGGGAGGGGGGGTGGTGGCTCGGAGAGGGTGTAGCTGGGGGAGGGGGGGGGTGGTGGCTCGGAGAGGGTGTAGCTGGGGGAGGGGGGGGTGGTGGCTCGGAGAGGGTGTAGCTGGGGGAGGGGGGGGTGGTGGCTCGGAGAGGGTGTAGCTGGGGGAGGGGATGGTGGTGGCTCGGAGAGGGTGTAGCTGGGGGAGGGGGGGTGGTGGCTGGAGAGGGTGTAGCTGGGGGAGGGGGGGTGGTGGCTCGGAGAGGGTGTAGCTGGGGGAGGGGATGGTGATGGCTCGGAGAGGGTGTAGCTGGGGGAGAGGGGGGTGGTGGCTCGGAGAGGGTGTAGCTGGGGTAGGGGGGGTGGTGGCTCGGAGAGGGTGTAGCTGGGGGAGGGGGGGGTGGCTCGGAGAGGGTATAGCTGGGGGAGGGGGGGTGGTGGCTCGGAGAGGGTATAGCTGGGGGAGGAGGGGGTGGCTCGGAGAGGGTGTAGCTGGGGGAGGAGGGGTGGTGGCTCGGAGAGGGTGTAGCTGGGTGAGGGGGGGTGGTGGCTCGGAGAGGGTGTAGCTGTGGGAGGAGGGGGTGGCTCGGAGAGGGTATAGCTGGGGGAGGAGGGGGTGGCTCGGAGAGGGTATAGCTGGGGGAGGGGGGGTGGTGGCTCGGAGAGGGTATAGCTGGGGGAGGAGGGGGTGGCTCGGAGAGGGTGTAGCTGGGGGAGGGGGGGTGGTGGCTCGGAGAGGGTTTAGTTGGGGGAGGGAGGGTGGCTCGGAGAGGGTATAGCTGGGGAAGGGGGGGGGGGTGGCTCGGAGAGGGTGTAGCTGGGGGAGGGGGGGGGGGCTCGGAGAGGGTATAGCTGGGGGAGGGGGGGTGGTGGCATGGAGAGGGTGTAGCTGGGGGAGGGGGGGTGGTGGCTCGGAGAGGGTGTAGCTGGGGGAGGGGGGGGGGTGGGGAAAGTGGATAGAGAGGGAGGTGGGGGGGGGGTCTTGGAAAGTTGAATGACTTCACTGCAGGTGGACAATATGTTCTATAATTCAGTGATCAACAGTAGTGCACTATAAAGGAATAGGTTGTCCATTCTGTTCTATACAGGGGTCCATCCATTCTGTTCTATACAGGGGTCCATCCATTCTGTTCTGTACAGGGGTCCATCCATTCTGTTCTATACAGGGGTCCATCCATTCTGTTCTATACAGGGGTCCATCCACTCTGTTCTATACAGGGGTCCATCCATTCTGTTCTATACAGGGGTCCATCCATTCTGTTCTATACAGGGGTCCATCCATTCTGTTCTATACAGGGGTCCATCCACTCTGTTCTATACAGGGGTCCATCCATTCTGTTCTGTACAGGGGTCCATCCATTCTGTTCTATACAGGGGTCCATCCATTCTGTTCTATACAGGGGTCCATCCACTCTGTTCTATACAGGGGTCCATCCATTCTGTTCTATACAGGGGTCCATCCATTCTGTTCTATACAGGGGTCAATCCATTCTGTTCTGTACAGGGGTCCATCCATTCTGTTCTGTACAGGGGTCCAGTTCTGTTCTGAACATGGGTCTAGTTCTGTTCTGTACAGGGGTCCAGTTCTGTTCTGAACATGGGTCTAGTTCTGTTCTGTACATGGGTCTAGTTCTGTTCTGTACAGGGGTCTAGTTCTGTTCTGTACAGGGGTCTAGTTCTGTTCTGAACAGGGGTCTAGTTATGTTCTGTACAGGGGTCTAGTTCTGTTCTGTACTGGGGGCCAGTTCTGTTCTGTACAGGGGTACAGTTCTGTTCTGTACAGGGGTCCAGTTCTGTTCTGTACAGGGGTCCAGTTCTGTCCTGTACAGGGTCTAGTTCTGTCCTGTACAGGGGTCTAGTTCTGTTCTGTACAGGGGTCTAGTTCTGTTCTGTACAGGGGTCTAGTTCTGTTCTGTACAGAGGTCTAGTTATGTTCTGTACAGGGGTCTAGGTCTGTTCTGTACAGGGGTCTAGTTCTGTTCTGTACAGGGGTCTAGTTCTGTACAGGGGTCTAGTTCTGTACAGGGTTCTAGTTCTGTACAGGGGTCCAGTTCTGTACAGGGGTCTAGTTCTGTACAGGGGTCTAGCTCTATTCTGTACAGGGGTCTAGTTCTGTTCTGTACAGGGGTCCAGTTCTGTCCTGTACAGGGGTCTAGTTTTGTTCTGTACAGGGTCTAGTTCTGTACAGGGGTCTAGTTCTGTACAGGGGTCTAGTTTTGTTCTGTACAGGGTCTAGTTCTGTACAGGGGTCTAGTTCTGTTCTGTACAGGGGTCCAGTTCTGTCCTGTACAGGGGTCTAGTTTTGTTCTGTACAGGGTCTAGTTCTGTACAGGGGTCTAGTTCTGTACAGGGGTCTAGTTTTGTTCTGTACAGGGTCTAGTTCTGTACATGGGTCTAGTTCTGTACAGGGGTTTAGTTCTGTACAGGGGTCTAGTTCTGTTCTGTACAGGGGTCTAGTTCTGTACAGGGGTCCAGTTCTGTACAGGGGTCCAGTTCTGTACAGGGGTCTAGTTCTGTACAGGGGTCCAGTTCTGTACAGGGGTCCAGTTCTGTACAGGGGTCTAGTTCTGTACAGGGGTCCGGTTCTGTACAGGGGTCTAGTTCTGTACAGGGGTCTAGTTCTGTACAGGGGTCCGGTTCTGTACAGGGGTCTAGTTCTGTACAGGGGTCCAGTTCTGTACAGGGGGCCTGTATTGAACGCTGGATATATTAGCTACGTCACGTGAGCTGAGCCGCGTTGTGACAATCATAACGTTTTACGTCTGGCGTGATGTAAGGCCAAGAAACAACAAGGACAAACATCTTATTGAAAAGAAAACTCCATATTTAACTACATTATGAAATAATACGCCTGTCATCATATCATCCAAGCACACAACACAGAGGGTTTTTACCCTCTAAATAAAACCCCCAAGCCAGAGTGAACTGGGATAGGAGCAACATGGAGCCTCACCTGTAATAAGATACAAGGTTTTCGCTGTGTTGCTTGTTTGAGTACCTCAACAGTCCATTGACCATTAAGAGGTATATATGCATACTGTAATAGTCGATAAAATAAACTGTCTCTGCGTATTATGACCAAAACGGCAAGAGGGGAATTCAAGAATGACTGAAAAAAGTTAAACCGTCCAAAAAATAAACAGGCAATTATATTTTATGTTCCTTTTTCTTCACGTTAGTCGTTTTACTGTGTGGTTGGAGGAGTCAGCGGAGGTTCCAGCAGTGGTTGGAGGAGTCAGCGGAGGTTCCAGCAGCTACAGTGGTTGGAGGAGTCAGCGGAGGTTCCAGCAGCTACAGTGGTGGGAGGAGTCAGCGGAGGTTCCAGCAGTGGTTGGAGGAGTCAGCGGAGGTTCCAGCAGCTACAGTGGTTGGAGGAGTCAGCGGAGGTTCCAGCAGCTACAGTGGTTGGAGGAGTCAGCGGAGGTTCCAGCAGCTACAGTGGTTGGAGGAGTCAGCGGAGGTTCCAGCAGTGGTGGGAGGAGTCAGCGGAGGTTCCAGCAGCTACAGTGGTGGGAGGAGTCAGCGGAGGTTCCAGCAGCTACAGTGGTGGGAGGAGTCAGCGGAGGTTCCAGCAGCTACAGTGGTTGGAGGAGTCAGCGGAGGTTCCAGCAGCTACAGTGGTGGGAGGAGTCAGCGGAGGTTCCAGCAGCTACAGTGGTTGGAGGAGTCAGCGGAGGTTCCAGCAGCTACAGTGGTTGGAGGAGTCAGCGGAGGTTCCAGCAGCTACAGTGGTTGGAGGAGTCAGCGGAGGTTCCAGCAGTGGTGGGAGGAGTCAGCGGAGGTTCCAGCAGTGGTGGGAGGAGTCAGCGGAGGTTACAGCAGTGGTGGGAGGAGTCAGCGGAGGTTACAGCAGTGGTGGGAGGAGTCAGCGGAGGTTCCAGCAGCTACAGTGGTTGGAGGAGTCAGCGGATGTTCCAGCAGCTACAGTGGTTGGAGGAGTCAGCGGACGTTACAGCAGTGGTGGGAGGAGTCAGCGGAGGTTACAGCAGTGGTGGGAGGAGTCAGCGGAGGTTACAGCAGTGGTGGGAGGAGTCAGCGGAGGTTCCAGCAGCTACAGTGGTTGGAGGAGTCAGCGGAGGTTACAGCAGCTACAGTGGTTGGAGGAGTCAGCGGAGGTTCCAGCAGTGGTGGGAGGAGTCAGCGGAGGTTCCAGCAGTGGTGGGAGGAGTCAGCGGAGGTTCCAGCAGTGGTGGGAGGAGTCAGCGGAGGTTCCAGCAGTGGTGGGAGGAGTCAGCAGAGGTTACAGCAGCTACAGTGGTTGGAGGAGTCAGCGGAGGTTCCAGCAGCTACAGTGGTTGGAGGAGTCAGCGGAGATTCCAGCAGCTACAGTGGATGGAGGAGTCAGCGGAGGTTACAGCAGCTACAGTGGTGGGAGGAGTCAGCGGAGGTTACAACAGCTACAGTGGTGGGAGGAGTCAGCGGAGGTTACAGCAGCTACAGTGGTGGGAGAAGTCAGCGGAGGTTACAGCAGCTACAGTGGTGGGAGGAGTCAGCGGAGGTTCCAGCAGCTACAGTGGTTGGAGGAGTCAGCGGAGGTTCCAGCAGCTACAGTGGCTGTAGTCTAGAGGCTGTAGTCTAGAGGACTGTGGCTGTAGTCTAGAGGCTGTAGTCTAGAGGACTGTGGCTGTAGTCTAGAGGCTGTAGTCTAAGAGGCTGTAGTCTAGAGGCTGTAGTCTAGAGGCTGTAGTCTAGAGACTGTAGTTTAGAGAACCGTGGCTGTAGTCTAGAGAACCGTGACTGTAGTCTAGAGACTGTAGTCTAGAGGCACTAGTCTAGAGGCTGTAGTCTAGAGGCTGTAGTCTAGAGGACTGTGACTGTAGTCTAGAGGCTGTAGTCTAGAGGACAGTGGCTGTAGTCTAGAGGCTGTAGTCGAGAGAACAGTGGCTGTAGTCTAGAGGCTGTAGTCTAGAGGACCGTGGCTGTAGTCTAGAGGACAGTGGCTGTAGTCTAGAGGCTGTAGTCTAGAGGATAGAGGCTGTAGTCTAGAGGCTGTAATCTAGAGGACTGTGGCTGTAGTCTAGAGGACAGTGGCTGTAGTCTAGAGGCTGTAGTCTAGAGGCTGTAGTCAAGAGGACAGTTGCTGTAGTCTAGAGGACAGTGGCTGTAGTCTAGAGGCTGTAGCCTAGAGGATAGAGGCTGTAGTCTAGAGGACAGTGGCTGTAGTCTAGAGGATAGTGGCTGTAGTCTAGAGGACAGTGGCTGTAGTCTAGAGGCTGTAGTCTAGAGGACAGTGGCTGTAGTCTAGAGGACAGTGGCTGTAGTCTAGAGGACAGTGGCTGTAGTCTAGAGGCTGTAGTCTAGAGGACAGTGGCTGTAGTCTAGAGGACAGTGGCTGTAGTCTAGAGGCTGTAGTCTAGAGGACAGTGGCTGTAGTCTAGAGGACAGTGGCTGTAGTCTAGAGGCTGTAGTCTAGAGGACAGTGGCTGTAGTCTAGAGGACAGTGGCTGTACTCTAGAGGACTGTGGCTGTAGTCTAGAGGACAGTGCCTGTAGTCTAGAGGCTGTAGTCTAGAGGACAGTGCCTGTAGTCTAGAGGCTGTAGTCTAGAGGATAGAGGCTGTAGTCTAGAGGATAGAGGCTGTAGCCTAGTTCAGACGAACTGACAGTCGGCTCTGTTAACCGTTGGTGTTATAATGTAACAAGGACCTCAGTATGAATCAACACTCCTCTCCTCCATCAGTCTGTGAACCCTCCTCCTGATCTTCAGTCGGCTCTGTTAACCGTTCAGTATGAATCAACACTCCTCTCCTCCATCAGTCTGTGAACCCTCCTCCTGATCTTCAGTCGGCTCTGTTAACCGTTCAGTATGAATCAACACTCCTCTCCTCCATCAGTCTGTGAACCCTCCTCCTGATCTTCAGTCGGCTCTGTTAACCGTTCAGTATGAATCAACACTCCTCTCCTCCATCAGTCTGTGAACCCTCCTCCTGATCTTCAGTCGGCTCTGTTAACCGTTCAGTATGAATCAACACTCCTCTCCTCCATCAGTCTGTGAACCCTCCTCCTGATCTTCAGTCGGCTCTGTTAACCGTTCAGTATGAATCAACACTCCTCTCCTCCATCAGTCTGTGAACCCTCCTCCTGATCTTCAGTCGGCTCTGTTAACCGTTCAGTATGAATCAATACTCCTCTCCTCCATCAGTCTGTGAACCCTCCTCCTGATCTTCAGTCGGCTCTGTTAACCGTTCAGTATGAATCAACACTCCTCTCCTCCATCAGTCTGTGAACCCTCCTCCTGATCTTCAGTCGGCTCTGTATTCCTCTCAGCTACAGCTCTGATGCTGTCGTCCCTGGAACGAAGGCTACGGTTGATTTGTTGTGGTTGATGTGAATCAGATGTCATCGGGTCCTTTTCATGGGTAGGGGGGGGGGGGGGATATAAGCAGAAACATGGACTCCATGTTTCTGACTGTGTCCAATTGATTAGTCTCCTGAATTTCTCTGTAGAGAGAGAGAGACATACAGTAATACAAAATAGCCTGCAAGACAACTGTGTTACTGTCCTGTCACTGTCCTGTCCTTGTGACTGTCCCGTCCTGTCGTTGTGACTGTCCTGTCGTTGTGACTGTCCTGTCACTGTCCCGTCCTGTCGTTGTGACTGTCCTGTCGTTGTGACTGTCCTGTCACTGTCCCGTCCTGTCGTTGTGACTGTCCTGTCGTTGTGACTGTCCTGTCACTGTCCCGTCCTTGAGACTGTCCTGTAGTTGTGACTGTCCTGTCACTGCCTCATCCTGTCACTGCCCCGTCCTGTCGTTGTGACTGTCCTGTCACTGTCCCGTCCTGTCGTTGTGACTGTCCTGTCACTGTCCCGTCCTGTCGTTGTGACTGTCCTGTCACTGTCCTGTCCTGTCGTTGTGACTGTCCTGTCACTGTCCCGTCCTGTCATTGTGACTGTCCTGTCACTGTCCTGTCCTGTCGTTGTGACTGTCCTGTCACTGTCCCGTCCTGTCGTTGTGACCGTCCTGTCGTTGTGACTGTCCTGTCACTGCCCTGTCCTGTAGTTGTGACTGTCCTGTCACTGCCCCGTCCTGTCGTTGTGACTGTCCTGTCACTGCCCTGTCCTGTCGTTGTGACTGTCCTGTCTTTGTGACTGTCCTGTCACTGCCCCGTCCCGTCGTTGTGACTTTCCTGTCACTGTCCCGTCCTGTCGTTGTGACTGTCCTGTCGTTGTGACTGTCCTTTCACTGTCCTGTCCTGTTGTTGTGACTGTCCTATCACTGCCCCGTCCTGTCGTTGTGACTGTCCTGTCACTGTCCTGTCCTGTCGTTGTGACTGTCCTGTCACTGCCCCGTCCTGTCGTTGTGACTGTCCTGTCACTGTCCCGTCCTGTCGTTGAGACTGTCCTGTCATTGTGACTGTCCTGTCACTGCCCCGTCATGTCGTTGTGACTGTACTGTCACTGCCCCATCCTGTCACTGTCCTGTTGTTGTGACTGTCCTGTCACTGCCCCATCCTGTCACTGTCCCGTCCTGCGTTGTGACTGTCCTGTCACTGCCCCGTCCTGTCATTGTGACTGTCCTGTCACTGTCCCGTCCTGTCGTTGTGACTGTCCTGTCACTGCCACGTCCTGTCACTGTCACTGCCCCGTCCTGTCATTGTGACTGTCCTGTCGTTGTGACTGTCCTGTCACTGCCCCGTCCTGTCACTGCCCCGTCCTGTCATTGTGACTGTCGTGTCGTTGTGACTGTCCTGTCACTGTCCCCTCCTGTCGTTGTGACTGTCCTGTCATTGTGACTGCCCTGTCACTATCCCGTCCTGTCGTTGTGACTGTCCTGTCGTTGTGACTGTCCTGTCACTGCCCCATCCTGTCACTGTCCCCTCCTGTCGTTGTGACTGTCCTGTCACTGTCCCGTCCTGTCATTGTGACTGTCCTGTCACTGTCCCCTCCTGTCGTTGTGACTGTCCTGTCATTGTGACTGCCCTGTCACTATCCCCTCCTGTGGTTGTGACTGTCCTGTCGTTGTGACTGTCCTGTCACTGCCCCATCCTGTCACTGTCCCCTCCTGTCGTTGTGACTGTCCTGTCACTGTCCCCTCCTGTCGTTGTGACTGTTCTGTCGTTGTGACTGTCCTGTCACTGTCCCCTCCTGTCGTTGTGACTGTCCTGTCGTTGTGACTGTTCTGTCGTTGTGACTGTCCTGTCACTGTCCCCTCCTGTCGTTGTGACTGTCCTGTCGTTGTGACTGTTCTGTCGTTGTGACTGTCCTGTCACTGTCCCCTCCTGTCGTTGAGACTGTCCTGTCATTGTGACTGTCCTGTCACTGCCCCGTCCTGTCGTTGTGACTGTCCTGTCACTGCCCCATCCTGTCACTGTCCTGTTGTTGTGACTGTCCTGTCACTGCCCCATCCTGTCACTGTCCCGTCCTGTCGTTGTGACTGTCCTGTCACTGCCCCGTCCTGTCATTGTGACTGTCCTGTCACTGTCCCGTCCTGTCGTTGTGACTGTCCTGTCACTGCCACGTCCTGTCACTGTCACTGCCCCGTCCTGTCATTGTGACTGTCCTGTCACTGCCCCGTCCTGTCACTGCCCCGTCCTGTCATTGTGACTGTCCTGTCGTTGTGACTGTCCTGTCACTGTCCCCTCCTGTCGTTGTGACTGTCCTGTCATTGTGACTGCCCTGTCACTATCCCGTCCTGTCGTTGTGACTGTCCTGTCGTTGTGACTGTCCTGTCACTGCCCCATCCTGTCACTGTCCCCTCCTGTCGTTGTGACTGTCCTGTCACTGTCCCGTCCTGTCATTGTGACTGTCCTGTCACTGTCCCCTCCTGTCGTTGTGACTGTCCTGTCATTGTGACTGCCCTGTCACTATCCCCTCCTGTGGTTGTGACTGTCCTGTCGTTGTGACTGTCCTGTCACTGCCCCATCCTGTCACTGTCCCCTCCTGTCGTTGTGACTGTCCTGTCACTGTCCCCTCCTGTCGTTGTGACTGTTCTGTCGTTGTGACTGTCCTGTCACTGTCCCCTCCTGTCGTTGTGACTGTCCTGTCGTTGTGACTGTTCTGTCGTTGTGACTGTCCTGTCACTGTCCCCTCCTGTCGTTGTGACTGTCCTGTCGTTGTGACTGTTCTGTCGTTGTGACTGTCCTGTCACTGTCCCCTCCTGTCGTTGTGATTGGTCAGGACAGGCGTCTGTAAAGCACTTTGTGACAACTGCTGATGTAAAAAGAGCTTCATGAAATACATGTAATTAATTGAGAGTGATTGCTTCCAATGGCGAACATGAGGTGTCCCATTCCTTTTAACATGAGGTGTCCCATTCCATTTAACATGAGGTGTCCCATTCCTTCACCATTCCATTTAACATGAGGCGTCCCATTCCATTTAACATGAGGTGTCCCATTCCATTTAACATGAGGTGTCCCATTCCTTCACCATTCCATTTAACATGAGGTGTCCCATTCCTTCACCATTCCTTTTAACATGAGGTGTCCCATTCCATTTAACATGAGGTGTCCCATTCCTTCACCATTCCTTTTAACATGAGGTGTCCCATTCCTTTTAACATGAGGTGTCCCATTCCATTTAACATGAGGTGTCCCATTCCTTTTAACATGAGGTGTCCCATTCCATTTAACATGAGGTGTCCCATTCCATTTAACATGAGGTGTCCCATTCCTTTTAACATGAGGTGTCCCATTCCATTTAACATGAGGTGTCCCATTCCTTTTAACATGAGGTGTCCCATTCCTTTTAACATGAGGTGTCCCATTCCATTTAACATGAGGTGTCCCATTCCATTTGACATGAGGTGTCCCATTCCATTTAACATGAGGTGTCCCATTCCATTTAACATGAGGCGTCCCATTCCATTTAACATGAGGTGTCCCATTCCTTTTAACATGAGGTGTCCCATTCCATTTAACATGAGGTGTCCCATTCCTTCACCATTCCATTTAACATGAGGTGTCAAATTCCTTTTAACATGAGGTGTCCCATTCCTTCACCATTCCTTTTAACATGAGGTGTCCCATTCCTTCACCATTCCATTTAACATGAGGTGTCCCATTCCTTCACCATTCCTTTTAACATGAGGTGTCCCATTCCTTCACCATTCCATTTAACATGAGGTGTCCCATTCCTTCACCATTCCTTTTAACATGAGGTGTCCCATTCCTTCACCATTCCATTTAACATGAGGTGTCCCATTCCTTCACCATTCCTTTTAACATGAGGTGTCCCATTCCTTTTAACATGAGGTGTCCCATTCCATTTAACATGAGGTGTCCCATTCCATTTAACATGAGGTGTCCCATTCCTTTTAACATGAGGTGTCCCATTCCTTTTAACATGAGGTGTCCCATTCCATTTAACATGAGGTGTCCCATTCCATTTGACATGAGGTGTCCCATTCCATTTAACATGAGGTGTCCCATTCCATTTAACATGAGGTGTCCCATTCCTTTTAACATGAGGTGTCCCATTCCATTTAACATGAGGTGTCCCATTCCATTTGACATGAGGTGTCCCATTCCATTTAACATGAGGCGTCCCATTCCATTTAACATGAGGTGTCCCATTCCTTTTAACATGAGGTGTCCCATTCCATTTAACATGAGGTGTCCCATTCCATTTAACATGAGGCGTCCCATTCCATTTAACATGAGGTGTCCCATTCCTTTTAACATGAGGTGTCCCATTCCTTTTAACATGAGGTGTCCCATTCCTTCACCATTCCATTTAACATGAGGTGTCCCATTCCTTCACCATTCCTTTTAACATGAGGTGTCCCATTCCTTCACCATTCCATTTAACATGAGGTGTCCCATTCCTTCACCATTCCTTTTAACATGAGGTGTCCCATTCCTTTTAACATGAGGTGTCCCATTCCATTTAACATGAGGTGTCCCATTCCATTTAACATGGTGTCCCATTCCTTTTAACATGAGGTGTCCCATTCCTTTTAACATGAGGTGTCCCATTCCATTTAACATGAGGTGTCCCATTCCATTTGACATGAGGTGTCCCATTCCATTTAACATGAGGTGTCCCATTCCATTTGACATGAGGTGTCCCATTCCATTTAACATGAGGTGTCCCATTCCATTTAACATGAGGTGTCCCATTCCTTTTAACATGAGGTGTCCCATTCCATTTAACATGAGGTGTCCCATTCCATTTGACATGAGGTGTCCCATTCCATTTAACATGAGGCGTCCCATTCCATTTAACATGAGGTGTCCCATTCCTTTTAACATGAGGTGTCCCATTCCATTTAACATGAGGTGTCCCATTCCATTTAACATGAGGCGTCCCATTCCATTTAACATGAGGTGTCCCATTCCTTTTAACATGAGGTGTCCCATTCCTTTTAACATGAGGTGTCCCATTCCTTCACCATTCCATTTAACATGAGGTGTCCCATTCCTTCACCATTCCTTTTAACATGAGGTGTCCCATTCCTTCACCATTCCATTTAACATGAGGTGTCCCATTCCTTCACCATTCCTTTTAACATGAGGTGTCCCATTCCTTTTAACATGAGGTGTCCCATTCCATTTAACATGAGGTGTCCCATTCCATTTAACATGGTGTCCCATTCCTTTTAACATGAGGTGTCCCATTCCTTTTAACATGAGGTGTCCCATTCCATTTAACATGAGGTGTCCCATTCCATTTGACATGAGGTGTCCCATTCCATTTAACATGAGGTGTCCCATTCCATTTAACATGAGGTGTCCCATTCCTTTTAACATGAGGTGTCCCATTCCATTTAACATGAGGTGTCCCATTCCATTTGACATGAGGTGTCCCATTCCATTTAACATGAGGCGTCCCATTCCATTTAACATGAGGTGTCCCATTCCTTTTAACATGAGGTGTCCCATTCCATTTAACATGAGGTGTCCCATTCCATTTAACATGAGGCGTCCCATTCCATTTAACATGAGGTGTCCCATTCCTTTTAACATGAGGTGTCCCATTCCTTTTAACATGAGGTGTCCCATTCCTTCACCATTCCATTTAACATGAGGTGTCCCATTCCTTTTTAACATGAGGTGTCCCATTCCTTCACCATTCCATTTAATATGAGGTGTCCCATTCCTTTTAACAAGAGGTGTCCCATTCCATTTAACATGAGGCGTCCCATTCCATTTAACATGAGGTGTCCTATTCCTTTTAACATGAGGTGTCCCATTCCATTTAACATGAGGTGTCCCATTCCATTTAACATGAGGTGTCCCATTCCATTTAACATGAGGTGTCCCATTCCTTCACCATTCCATTTAACATGAGGTGTCCCATTCCTTTTAACATGAGGTGTCCCATTCCTTCACCATTCCATTTAACATGAGGTGTCCCATTCCTTTTAACATGAGGTGTCCCATTCCATTTAACATGAGGTGTCCCATTCCTTCACCATTCCATTTAACATGAGGTGTCCCATTCCATTTAACATGAGGTGTCCCATTCCTTTTAACATGAGGTGTCCCATTCCATTTAACATGAGGTGTTCCATTCCTTTTAACATGAGGTGTCCCATTCCTTTTAACATGAGGCGTCCCATTCCATTTAACATGAGGTGTCCCATTCCTTTTAACATGAGGTGTCCCATTCCATTTAACATGAGGTGTCCCATTCCTTTTAACATGAGGTGTCCCATTCCTTTTAACATGAGGCGTCCCATTCCATTTAACATGAGGTGTCCCATTCCATTTGACATGAGGTGTCCCATTCCTTTTAACATGAGGCGTCCCATTCCATTTAACATGAGGTGTCCCATTCCTTTTAACATGAGGTGTCCCATTCCATTTAACATGAGGTGTCCCATTCCATTTAACATGAGGTGTCCCATTCCTTTTAACATGAGGTGTCCCATTCCTTTTAACATGAGGCGTCCCATTCCATTTAACATGAGGTGTCCCATTCCTTTTAACATGAGGTGTCCCATTCCTTTTAACATGAGGCGTCCCATTCCATTTAACATGAGGTGTCCCATTCCATTTGACATGAGGTGTCCCATTCCTTTTAACATGAGGTGTCCCATTCCATTTAACATGAGGTGTCCCATTCCTTTTAACATGAGGTGTCCCATTCCATTTAACATGAGGTGTCCCATTCCTTTTAACATGAGGTGTCCCATTCCTTTTAACATGAGGTGTCCCATTCCATTTAACATGAGGTGTCCCATTCCTTCACCATTCCTTTTAACATGAGGTGTCCCATTCCTTTTAACATGAGGTGTCCCATTCCATTTAACATGAGGTGTCCCATTCCTTTTAACATGAGGTGTCCCATTCCTTCACCATCTATTTATGTAAAATACAGAGCGTAGGGGTTGGTAATGTTCTCTAGTTACGCCGTGATTGGCTCAGTGTTCTGTCACTCGTGGGGGACACTACGTCGCTGCAGAAATCTACGGGTAGAGCTAGGGGCCTAAAAATGGCCGCTTTCAGCAGGATTTTCTCAATAATGGTTTGTGATACAAATGTTAAAGCGTTTCCTCCCAATAAATATTTCCACGTGTGAATCGCCAGAACAATCTGAGATACAACAAATATTTTCCGTCCACGCTGGAATCAGCCAGTAGCATCTCAGTCAGTCACCCTCCGTGAGCTGTCTCTGGGTGGAGTAACTTTACTGTCTGTTCCTCTCCCATCACCCTCCGTGAGCTGTCTCTGGGTGGAGTAACGTCACTGTCTGTTCCTCTCCCATCACCCGCTCCCGTCTCCCCCCTCTCACCCCAGGCCTTCTCCCCCCTTCTGGTGAAAATGTGGCTGAGGAGGAGCGTCAACATACAGGGGGGAGCGAGGGGGAGGGAGGAGGCTGAGGGGAGAGGGGGGAGGGAGAGGGAGGAGGCTGAGGGGAGGAGGGGTGAGGGAGGGAGGGAGAGGGAGGAGGCTGAGGGGAGGAGGGAGGGA
This sequence comes from Oncorhynchus mykiss, assembly GCF_057628025.1. NCBI lineage: Eukaryota > Metazoa > Chordata > Actinopteri > Salmoniformes > Salmonidae > Oncorhynchus > Oncorhynchus mykiss. Next base: position 84,581,439 of record NC_143036.1, on the reverse strand, counting down.
GAGGGAGGAGGCTGAGGGGAGGAGGGGTGAGGGAGGGAGGGAGAGGGAGGAGGCTGAGGGGAGGAGGGGTGAGGGAGGGAGGGAGAGGGAGGAGGCTGAGAGGAGGAGGGGTGAGGGAGGGAGAGAGAGGGAGGAGGCTGAGGGGAGGAGGGGGAGGGAGGGAGGGAGAGGGAGGAGGCTGAGAGGAGGAGGGGTGAGGGAGGGAGAGAGAGGGAGGAGGCTGAGGGGAGGAGGGGGAGGGAGGGAGGGAGGGAGGGAGAGAGAGAGAGAGAGGGAGGAGGCTGAGGGGAGGAGCGGGGAGGGAGGAGGCTGAAGGGAAGAGGGGGGAGGGAGGAGGCTGAGGGGAAGAGGGGGGAGGGAGGAGGCTGAGGGGAAGAGGGGGGAGGGAGGAGGCTGAGGGGAGGAGGGTGAGGGAGGGAGGGAGAGGGAGGAGGCTGAGGGGAGGAGGGAGGGAGAGGGAGGAGGCTGAGGGGAGGAGGGGTGAGGGAGGGAGGGAGAGGGAGGAGGCTGAGGGGAGGAGGGGTGAGGGAGGGAGGGAGAGGGAGGAGGCTGAGAGGAGGAGGGGTGAGGGAGAGGGAGGAGGCTGAGGGGAGGAGGGGTGAGGGAGGGAGGGAGAGGGAGGAGGCTGAGGGGAGGAGGGGGAGGGAGGGAGGGAGAGGGAGGAGGCTGAGGGGAGGAGGGAGGGAGAGGGAGGAGGCTGAGGGGAGGAGGGGTGAGGGAGGGAGGGAGAGGGAGGAGGCTGAGGGGAGGAGGGGTGAGGGAGGGAGGGAGAGGGAGGAGGCTGAGAGGAGGAGGGGTGAGGGAGGGAGAGAGAGGGAGGAGGCTGAGGGGAGGAGGGGTAGGTAGGGAGGGAGGGAGGAGGAGGCTGAGAGGAGGAGGGGTGAGGGAGGGAGAGAGAGGGAGGAGGCTGAGGGGAGGAGGGGGAGGGAGGGAGGGAGGGAGAGAGAGAGAGGGAGGAGGCTGAGGGGAAGAGGGGGGAGGGAGGAGGCTGAGGGGAAGAGGGGGGAGGGAGGACACTGAGGGGAAGAGGGGGGAGGGAGGAGGCTGAGGGGAAGAGGGGAGATATTAGATATTCTTAATTCCATTCCTTTAGATGTGTGTGTGTTGGGTTGCTGTTGTGAAGCCGTTGGATATCACTGCACTGTCGGAACTAGAAGCACAAGCATTTCACTGCACTGTCGGAACTAGAAGCATTTCACTGCACTGTCGGAACTAGAAGCACAAGCATTTCACTGCACTGTCGGAACTAGAAGCACGAGCATTTCACTGCACTGTCGGAACTAGAAGCACAAGCATTTCACTGCACTGTCGGAACTAGAAGCACGAGCATTTCACTGCACTGTCGGAACTAGAAGCACAAGCATTTCACTGCACTGTCGGAACTAGAAGCATTTCACTGCACTTTCGGGACTAGAAGCATTTCACTGCACTGTCGGAACTAGAAGCACAAGCATTTCACTGCACTGTCGGAACTAGAAGCACAAGCATTTCACTGCACTGTCGGAACTAGAAGCATTTCACTGCACTGTCGGAACTAGAAGCACAAGCATTTCACTGCACTGTCGGAACTAGAAGCATTTCACTGCACTGTCGGAACTAGAAGCACAAGCATTTCACTGCACTGTCGGAACTAGAAGCACAAGCATTTCACTGCACTGTCGGAACTAGAAGCACAAGCATTTCACTGCACTGTCGGAACTAGAAGCACAAGCATTTCACTGCACTGTCGGAACTAGAAGCATTTCACTGCACTGTCGGAACTAGAAGCACAAGCATTTCACTGCACTGTCGGAACTAGAAGCACAAGCATTTCACTGCACTGTCGGAACTAGAAGCATTTCACTGCACTGTCGGAACTAGAAGCACAAGCATTTCACTGCACTGTCGGAACTAGAAGCATTTCACTGCACTGTCGGAACTAGAAGCATTTCACTGCACTGTCGGAACTAGAAGCACAAGCATTTCACTGCACTGTCGGAACTAGAAGCATTTCACTGCACTGTCGGAACTAGAAGCACAAGCATTTCACTGCACTGTCGGAACTAGAAGCATTTCACTGCACTGTCGGAACTAGAAATACAAGCATTTCACTGCACTGTCGGAACTAGAAGCACAAGCATTTCACTGCACTGTCGGAACTAGAAGCACAAGCATTTCACTGCACTGTCGGAACTAGAAGCACAAGCATTTCACTGCACTGTCGGAACTAGAAGCATTTCACTGCACTGTCGGAACTAGAAGCACAAGCATTTCACTGCACTGTCGGAACTAGAAGCACAAGCATTTCACTGCACTGTCGGAACTAGAAGCATTTCACTGCACTGTCGGAACTAGAAGCACAAGCATTTCACTGCACTGTCGGAACTAGAAGCATTTCACTGCACTGTCGGAACTAGAAGCATTTCACTGCACTGTCGGAACTAGAAGCATTTCACTGCACTGTCGGAACTAGAAGCATTTCACTGCACTGTCGGAACTAGAAGCACAAGCATTTCACTGCACTGTCGGAACTAGAAGCACAAGCATTTCACTGCACTGTCGGAACTAGAAGCATTTCACTGCACTGTCGGAACTAGAAGCACAAGCATTTCACTGCACTGTCGGAACTAGAAGCATTTCACTGCACTGTCGGTACTAGAAGCATTTCACTGCACTGTCGGAACTAGAAGCACAAGCATTTCACTGCACTGTCGGAACTAGAAACACAAGCATTTCACTGCACTGTCGGAACTAGAAGCACAAGCATTTCACTGCACTGTCGGAACTAGAAGCACAAGCATTTCACTGCACTGTCGGAACTAGAAGCACAAGCATTTCACTGCACTGTCGGAACTAGAAGCACAAGCATTTCACTGCACTGTCGGAACTAGAAGCATTTCACTGCACTGTCGGAACTAGAAGCATTTCACTGCACTGTCGGAACTAGAAGCATTTCACTGCACTGTCGGAACTAGAAGCACAAGCATTTCACTGCACTGTCGGAACTAGAAGCACAAGCATTTCACTGCACTGTCGGAACTAGAAGCATTTCACTGCACTGTCGGAACTAGAAGCATTTCACTGCACCCGTAATACCAGCTGTTAAACACGTGTAGGTGACCAATAACATTTGATATATTTAATGTTATTCATGATACAGCACGGCCTCTTGGGACCTTACTGCTTAAAAACCTGTTACGGCTGGGGGTTCCGCTAGCGGGACGTTTAGACAACAACCGCTGAAATTCAAAATAGATGATTAGAAATATTGAACTTTCATTGTAACATAGTAACCTAGAATAACCCCCTAGTAACACAGGCCCTACAGAGTAACCTAGAATAACCCCCTAGTAACACAGGCCCTACATAGTAACCTGGAATAACCCCCTAGTAACACAGGCCCTACATAGTAACCTAGAATAACCCCCTAGTAACACAGGCCCTACATAGTAACCTAGAATAACCCCCTAGTAACACAGGCCCTACATAGTAACCTAGAATAACCCCCTAGTAACACAGGCCCTACATAGTAACCTAGAATAACCCCCTAGTAACACAGGCCCTACATAGTGACCTAGAATAACCCCCTAGTAACACAGGCCCTACATAGTAACCTAGAATAACCCCCTAGTAACACAGGCTCTACATAGTAACCTAGAATAAACCCCTAGTAACACAGGCCCTACAGAGTAACCTAGAATAACCCCCTAGTAACACAGGCCCTACATAGTAACCTAGAATAACCCCCTAGTAACACAGGCCCTACATAGTAACCTAGAATAACCCCCTAGTAACACAGGCCCTACATAGTAACCTAGAATAACCCCCTAGTAACACAGGCCCTACATAGTAACCTAGAATAACCCCTAGTAACCCTTAAGCAGGAAAATCCAGACCATAATAGGTCATATAGAATGCATCATTGCCACAGGTGTCAGCCTACACATGTTGAGAACTAGTCAGTATTATAATAATCTACCATAATGACAGGGTAGAGACATGTTGAGAAGACATGTTGAGAAGACATGTTGAGAAGACATGTTGAGAAGACATGTTGAGAAGACATGTTGAGAAGACATGTTGAGAACTAGTCAGTATTTAATAATCCACCATAATGACAGGGTAGAGACATGATGAGAAGACATGTTGAGAAGACATGTTGAGAACTAGTCAGTATTATAATAATCTACCATAATGACAGGGTAGAGACATGTTGAGAAGACATGTTGAGAAGACATGTTGAGAAGACATGTTGAGAAGACATGTTGAGAAGACAAGTTGAGAAGACATGTTGAGAACTAGTCAGTATTTAATAATCCACCATAATGACAGGGTAGAGACATGTTGAGAAGACATGTTGAGAAGACATGTTGAGAAGACATGTTGAGAAGACATGTTGAGAAGACATGTTCAGAACTGGTCAATATTATAATAAGAAGACATGTTGAGAAGACATGTTGAGAAGACATGTTGAGAACTAGTCAGTATTTAATAATCCACCATAATGACAGGGTAGAGACATGTTGAGAAGACATGTTGAGAAGACATGTTGAGAAGACATGTTGAGAAGACACGTTGAGAAGACATGTTGAGAAGACATGTTGAGAAGACATGTTGAGAAGACATGTTGAGAAGACATGTTGAGAACTAGTCAGTATTATAATAATCCACCATAATGACAGGGTAGAGACATGATGAGAAGACATGTTGAGAAGACATGTTGAGAAGACATGTTGAGAACTAGTCAGTATTATAATAATCCACCATAATGACAGGGTAGAGACATGTTGAGAAGACATGTTGAGAAGACGTGTTGAGAAGACATGTTGAGAACTAGTCAGTATTTAATAATCCACCATAATGACAGGGTAGAGACATGTTGAGAAGACATGTTGAGAAGACGTGTTGAGAAGACATGTTGAGAACTAGTCAGTATTTAATAATCCACCATAATGACAGGGTAGAGACATGTTGAGAAGACATGTTGAGAAGACATGTTGAGAAGACATGTTGAGAAGACATGTTGAGAAGACACGTTGAGAAGACATGTTGAGAAGACATGTTGAGAAGACATGTTGAGAAGACAAGTTGAGAAGACATGTTGAGAACTAGTCAGTATTTAATAATCTACCATAATGACAGGGTAGAGACATGTTGAGAAGACATGTTGAGAACTAGTCAGTATTTAATAATCTACCATAATGACAGGGTAGAGACATGTTGAGAAGACAACCCACGTCACAGACAGAATACAGGCAGACAGTCTGGTCAGTATTATAATAATCTACCATAATGACAGAGTAGAGACATGTTGAGAAGCCCTGTTGAGAAGCCCTGTTGAGAAGCCCTGTTGATAAGCCATGTTGAGAAGCCCTGTTGAGAAGCCCTGTTGAGAAGCCCTGTTGAGAAGCCATGTTGAGAAGCCCTGTGTTTATGGACTACATTACATTACTCATGTTAAACTGGAGGTAAATTACACAACTAATGTGTTACCGTAATTGTGTCTCAGCCGTCGGGGATGTTACTGTCGGTTCAAACCCACAGCCTGTCTGTCTCGTTGACTGTCTGTCTGTCTGTCGCTCTGACTGCCTGTCTGTCTGTCTGCCTGCGCCTGCCTGTCTGTCTGTCTCTCTGACTGTCGGTCTGTCTCTCTGACTGACTGTCTGTCTGCCTGCACCTGCATGCCTGCCTGTCTGTCTGTCTGTCTCTCTGACTGACTATCTGCCTGTCTGTCTCTCAGACTAACTGTCTGCCTGTATTCTGTCTGTCTGTCTGCCTGCCTGCCTGCCTGCCTGTATTCTGTCTGTCTGTCTGTCTGTCTGTCTGTCTGTCTGTCTGTCTGTCTGTCTGTCTCTGAGGCCTGTAGTGTGACGTGGGTCAGACAAAGATATTTCTACTTTGCTATCATAACAATTAGAAAGCTGTATGGTTTCAGACCGTCACCACACCACAGCCCTCCTCCTGCTCCCTCTCCACCACACAGCAGTTCAGCTCTACACACACACACACACACACACACACACACACACACACACACACACACACACACACACACACACACACACACACACACACACACACACACACACACACACACACACACACACACACACACACACACACACACACACACACACACACACACACACACACCACGCCAGGCCCTCCATGTCTGTTAACAGCTGTGCTATCACCCAGGGCACAGAGCCCCCACACAGGGCTGTGGAGTCTGTCTCACCCAATCAGGGACATTCCCACATCAAGAGGGGAAGTAATGCAACACAACGCCGATGTCTTTAAAATCAGAAAGAAATATTCACTGTTGCCACAGAAATGTATATGACAACAAGTGAAGAAGTCTGTCTCCAAGAAATCACTGCTGTCTGTGTGGAGATCAAACTAGAGATGGTTGGAGAACGTAGACACACACACACACACCAGAGTTACTCAGACAACATTCTCGTCTTCCCAGTCTTGGTCCCCGTCCCAGAGTTATGACACGGTCGCCCACATTAACCCCCGTCCATGTTGGCACGGCGATATCCAATCAGAGCGAGCCGTGGCCAGTCTGACACCATGGTCACCACGGCGGCCCCACAGACAGCTCCATGACATCACCGCTGCCTCAAAAACAGAGGATTTAGATTTAGCGGCGTGTGGAATCCCGCCTTCGTCAAGACGGCGTGCCGCCCACGGCAGGTTTACTACGGAGCTATGTTTACCAGGCAGGGAGGAACACAAGACCCAGACTTGGAGGTTGGGCTGTGTGTTGGTTGGCAGAGAACAGGCCGTTTGTGGCGATGCCTGAAGTTTATGGAGCTAGGGATGGAGGCTGGGACGGGAGAGAGACAGGGAGAGAGTGTGTGTGAGAGAGATAGGGACACAGAGTTTGTGTGAGAGAGAGAGAGAGAGAGAGAGAGAGAGAGAGAGAGAGAGAGAGAGAGAGAGAGAGATACAGAGACAGAGACAGAGACAGAGAGAGACAGAGTTTGTGAGAGAGACCCAGAGAGAGTTTGTGAGAGAGACCCAGAGAGAGTTTGTGAGAGAGAGAGAGAGAGAGAGAGAGAGAGAGTTTGTGAGAGAGACCCAGAGAGAGTTTGTGAGAGAGAGAGAGAGAGAGAGAGAGAGAGAGAGAGTTTGTGTGTGAGAGAGACAGACAGAGAGAGCGAGAGTCTCTGTTCACAAACACAAACAGACCCCACAGAGCCCCAGGACAGCAGCACAATTAGACCCAAACAAATCATGAAAAAACAAGAAGATAATTATTTGACACATTGGAAAGAATTCACAAAAAAACAGAGCAAACTAGAATGCTGTTTGGCCCTAAACAGAGAGTACACAGCGGCAGAATACCTGACCACTGTGACTGACCCAAACTTAAGGAAAGCTTTGACTATGTACAGACTCAGTGAGCATAGCCTTGCTATTGAGAAAGGCCGCCGTAGGCAGACATGGCTCTCAAGAGAAGACAGGCTATGTGCTCACTGCCCACAAAATGAGGTGGAAACTGAGCTGCACTTCCTAACCTCCTGTCCAATGTATGACCATATTAGAGACACATATTTCCCTCAGATTACACAGATCCACAAAGATTTTATATAGACATAATATGACATTTGAAATGTCTTTATTCTTTTGGAACTTTTCTATGTGTAATGTGTGTGAGAGAGAGAGAGTGGGCAGACCTCTTGCATTTTCTGGCCTGTGTGGCTGCTAGCTGTCTACAGTAGGAGAGCAGAGACTGGGGAGGACAGGGGCTGAGGAGAGGAGAGGAGAGACTGGGGAGGACAGGGACTGAGGAGAGGAGAGGAGAGACTGGGGAGGACAGGGACTGAGGAGAGGAGAGACTGGGGAGGACAGGGGCTGAGGACAGGAGAGGGGAGATTGGGGAGGACAGGGGCTGAGGAGAGGAGAGACTGGGGAGGACAGGGGCTGAGGAGAGGAGAGACTGGGGAGGACAGAGACTGAGGAGAGGATAGGCTGGGGAGGACAGGGGCTGAGGAGAGGAGAGACTGGGGAGGACAGAGACTGAGGAGAGGAGAGGCTGGGGAGGACAGGGGCTGAGGACAGGAGAGGAGAGACTGGGGAGGAGAAGAGAGACTGGGGAGGACAGGGACTGAGGTGAGGAGAGACTAGAGAGGACAGGGGCTGAGGAGAGGAGAGGAGAGGCTGGGGAGGAAAGGAGAGACTGGGGAGGAGAGGAGAGACTGGGGAGGACAGGGGCTGAGGAGAGGAGAGGCTGGGGAGGAGAGGAGAGACTGGGGAGGACAGGGGCTGAGGAGAGGAGAGACTGGGGAGGAGAGGAGAGACTGGGGAGGAGAGGGGCTGACGAGAGGACAGGGGCTGGGGAGAGGACAGGGGCTGGGGAGAGGAGGGGCTGGGGAGGACAGAGACTGAGGAGAGACTGGGGAGGACAGGGACTGAGGAGGGGAGAGACTGGGGAGGACAGGGGCTGAGGAGAGGAGAGACTGGGAGAGGAGAGACTGGGGAGGACAGAGACTGAGGAGAGACTGGGGAGGACAGGGACTGAGGAGGGGAGAGACTGGGGAGGACAGGGGCTGAGGAGAGGAGAGACTGGGGAGGAGGGGAGAGACTGGGGAGGACAGGGACTGAGGAGGGGAGAGACTGGGGAGGACAGGGGCTGGGGAGAGGAGAGACTGTTATTGGTTATGGAACAGGGTTTTGGGTTATGGAACAGGGTTTTGGGTTATGGAACAGGGTTATGGGTTATGGAACAGGGTTATGGAACAGGGTTATGGGTTATGGAACAGGGTTATGGGTTATGGAACAGGGTTATGGGTTATGGAACAGGGTTTTGGGTTATGGAACAGGGTTATGGGTTATGGAACAGGGTTATGGAACAGGGTTATGGGTTATGGAACAGGGTTTTGGGTTATGGAACAGGGTTATGGAACAGGGTTATGGGTTATGGAACAGGGTTATGGGTTATGGAACAGGGTTATGGGTTATGGAACAGGGTTATGGGTTATGGAACAGGGTTATGGGTTATGGAATAGGGTTATGGGTTATGGAACAGGATTATGGGTTATGGAACAGGGTTATGGGTTATGGAACAGGGTTATGGAACAGGGTTATGGAACAGGGTTATGGAACAGGGTTATGGGTTATGGAACAGGGTTATGGGTTATGGAACAGGGTTATGGAACAGGGTTATGGAACAGGGTTATGGGTTATGGAACAGGGTTATGGGTTATGGAACAGGGTTATGGGTTATGGAACAGGATTATGGGTTATGGAACAGGGTTATGGAACAGGGTTATGGGTTATGGAACAGGGTTATGGGTTATGGAACAGGGTTATGGAACAGGGTTATGGGTTATGGAACAGGGTTATGGGTTATGGAACAGGGTTATGGAACAGGGTTATGGGTTATGGAACAGGGTTATGGGTTATGGAACAGGGTTATGGGTTATGGAATAGGGTTATGGGTTATGGAATAGACTTTGTGACTCAGTTGTTGACTTCGGTATAGGTGAAGAATAAACAACCCCAATCCTCATTTAAAATATATATATATATATATATTTACACATGTTGTTTTTCCAACAGAATGTTTTAAAACAGTTTTATGGTAGGCTACACGTACGCAAGAGAACCGTTTTAAACTGAGACTAAACAACGGCATCTATAAAAACAACAGTCTATGACACAACAACCCAGTTATAGTAACGGATCTCCATATCCAGACACAGCTGACATTTGGGTTTGGTTCTGGGTCAGAGCCGGGTCAGAGCCGGGTCTAGACAGGGGCAGTTCTGGGGGGGTACAGAGAGAGGGAAGCCCTGCTCTGAGTCAGTGAGAGGCAAGACAGTGCGTCAGTGTTCGAGGGGCATCCACAACTACTCACCAACAGTGAAATGTGAGATGGGTGAACGTGGCTGTGAAGTGGCGACCGCTGACACCACTCAGATAGAGCCAGTGGGTGTTTTTAGCCCCTGTCTACTACGCTGAGGCTTCTGCAGTCGGTCCTAGGGCCGACCCACAGATTACTCTGCCTGGGGTTTAGTCCTATCTTCTGCAGTCGGTCCTAGGGCCGACCCACAGATTACTCTGCCTGGGGTTTAGTCCTATCTTCTGCAGTCGGTCCTAGGGCCGACCCACAGATTACTCTGCCTGGGGTTTAGTCCTATCTTCTGCAGTCGGTCCTAGGGCCGACCCACAGATTACTCTGCCTGGGGTTTAGTCCTATCTTCTGCAGTCGGTCCTAGGGCCGAACCACAGATTACTCTGCCTGGGGTTTAGTCCTATCTTCTGCAGTCGGTCCTAGGGCCGACCCACAGATTACTCTGCCGGGGGTTTAGTCCTATCTTCTGCAGTCGGTTCTAGGGCCGAACCACAGATTACTCTGCCTGGGGTTTAGTCCTATCTTCTGCAGTCAGTCCTAGGGCCGAACCACAGATTACTCTGCCTTGGGTTTAGTCCTATCTTCTGCAGTCGGTCCTAGGGCCGAACCACAGATTACTCTGCCTGGGGTTTAGTCCTATCTTCTGCAGTCGGTCCTAGGGCCGACCCACAGATTACTCTGCCTGGGGTTTAGTCCTATCTTCTACAGTCGGTCCTAGGGCTGACCCACAGATTACTCTGGCTGAGGTTTAGTGAGGCTGTGAGTCTGTATTTGGTGGGGTCTGGCTAACAGTGTTATTATAGTATTATCCAATCAGCTCTGTCTGGCCCTCAGGGAGAACCCCCACCACAACACACAAACACAGCAGTGACATCACACAGCGGAAGGCTGTCTCACTTACTGGAGGGCTGCCCACATTACCGGAGGACCCTGTCTGACCGGTGGGCTGCCCACATTACCGGAAGACCCTGTCTGACTGGAGGGCTGCCCACATTACCGGAGGACCCTGTCTGACCGGTGGGCTTCCCACATTACCGGAAGACCCTGTCTGACTGGAGGGCAGCCCACATTACTGGAGGACCCTGTCTGACTGGAGGGCTGCCCACATTACCGGAGGACCCTGTCTGACTGGAGGGCTGCCCACATTACCTTGAGGACCCTGTCTGACTGGTGGGCTGCCCACATTACAGGAGGACCCTGTCTGACTGGTGGGCTGCCCACATTACTGGAGGACCCTGTCTGACTGGTGGGCTGCCCACATTACTGGAGGACCCTGTCTGACCAACTGGAGATGGTTCTGACACACAGCGGTTAACGGAGATGGTTCTGACACACAGCGGTTAACGGAGATGGTTCTGACACACAGCGGTTAATGGAGATGGTTCTGACACACAGCGGTTAACGGAGATGGTTCTGACCAACACAGCGGTTAACGGAGATGGTTCTGACAGACACAGCGGTTAATGGAGATGGTTCTGACCGACACAGCGGTTAACGGAGATGATTCTGACCGACACAGTGGTTAACGGAGATGGTTCTGACCGACACAGTGGTTAACGGAGATGGTTCTGACAGACACAGGGGTTAACGGAGATGGTTCTGACCGACACAGTGGTTAACGGAGATGGTTCTGACCGACACAGTGGTTAACGGAGATGGTTCTGACAGACACAGTGGTTAATGGAGATGGTTCTGACCGACACAGCGGTTAACGGAGATGGTTCTGACAGACACAGCGGTTAACGGAGATGATTCTGACCGACACAGTGGTTAACGGAGATGGTTCTGACAGACACAGTGGTTAACGGAGATGGTTCTGACCGACACAGCGGTTAACGGAGATGATTCTGACCGACACAGTGGTCAACGGAGATGGTTCTGACAGACACAGTGGTTAACGGAGATGGTTCTGACAGACACAGCGGTTAACGGAGATGGTTCTGACAGACACAGTGGTTAACGGAGATGGTTCTGACCGACACAGCGGTTAACGGAGATGGTTCTGACCGACACAGCGGTTAATGGGAGATGGTTCTCCCGCTTTGTCAACTCAGTCTAATATATATGTACTGGGTCAATTCAGTCCAATATATATGTACTGAGTAAACTCAGTCCAATATATATGTACTGGGTCAACCCAGTCCAAAACATATGTACTGGGTCAACTCAGTCCAAAACATATGTACTGGGTCAACTCAGTCCAAAACATATGTACTGGGTCAACTCAGTCTAATACATATGTACTGGGTCACCTCAGTCCAAAACATATGTACTGGGTCAACTCAGTCCAAAACATATATACTGGGTCAACTCAGTCCAAAACATATGTACTGGGTCAACTCAGTCCAAAACATATGTACTGGGTCAACTCAGTCCAAAACATATGTACTGAGTCAACTCAGTTCAAAATGTCCCCTTTAACCAGTGCCAAATGGCCCCCTTTAACCAGAGCCAAATGGCCCCCTTTAACCAGTGCCAAATGGCCCCCTTTAATCAGAGCCAAATGGCCCCCTTTAACCAGAGCCAAATGGCCCCCTTTAACCAGAGCCAAATGGCCCCCTTTAACCAGAGCCAAATGGCCCCCTTTAACCAGAGCCAAATGGCCCCCTTTAACCAGAGCCAAATGGCCCCCTATAACCAGAGCCAAATGGCCCCCTTTAACCAGAGCCAAATGGCCCCCTTTAACCAGAGCCAAATGGCCCCATATAACCAGAGCCAAATGGCCCCCTATAACCAGAGCCAAATGGCCCCCTTTAACCAGAGCCAAATGGCCCCCTTTAACCAGAGCCAAATGGCCCCCTTTAACCAGAGCCAAATGGCCCCCTTTAACCAGAGCCAAATGGCCCCCTATAACCAGAGCCAAATGGCCCCCTTTAACCAGAGCCAAATGGCCCCCTTTAACCAGAGCCAAATGGCCCCCTTTAACCAGAGCCAAATGGCCCCCTTTAACCAGAGCCAAATGGCCCCCTTTAACCAGAGCCAAATGGCCCCCTATAACCAGAGCCAAATGGCCCCCTTTAACCAGAGCCAAATGGCCCCCTTTAACCAGAGCCAAATGGCCCCCTTTAACCAGAGCCAAATGGCCCCCTTTAACCAGAGCCAAATGGCCCCATATAACCAGAGCCAAATTGCCCCCTATAACCAGAGCCAAATGCCCCCCTTTAACCAGAGCCAAATGGCCCCCTTTAACCAGAGCCAAATGGCCCCCTTTAACCAGAGCCAAGTGGCCCCATATAACCAGAGCCAAATGGCCCCCTATAACCAGAGCCAAATGGCCCATTTTAACCAGAGCCAAATGGCCCATTTTAACCAGAGCCAAATGGCCCCCTATAACCAGAGCCAAATGCCCCCCTTTAACCAGAGCCAAATGGCCCCCTTTAACCAGAGCCAAATGACCCCCTTTAACCAAAGCCAAATGGCCCCCTTTAACCAGAGCCAAATGGCCCCCTTTAACCAGAGCCAAATGGCCCCCTATAACCAGAGCCAAATGGCCCCCTTTAACCAGAGCCAAATGGCCCCCTTTAACCAGAGCCAAATGGCCCCCTTTAACCAGAGACAAACACAGCGTAAGCATTAAATACATTCACCTACAGTACAACTCCTGGAATGTAATGCTACAGCCAAGTTGTGTGTAGGCCGAATGAGAGAGACGTTCTACTGGTGTTTATATGGTAGATTACTGAGCTAACCCTGGTGAGGACCATGGAGAGAAGTATGGTGAGACAGACCCACTGTAGAGAGAAAGAGAGGAGGGAGAAAGGTAGCCTAGTGTTTAGAGTGGCAGGTAGCCTAGTGGTTAGAGTGGCAGGTAGCCTAGTGGTTAGAGCGGCAGGTAGCCTAGTGGTTATAGTGGCAGGTAGCCTAGTGGTTATAGTGGCAGGTAGCCTAGTGGTTATAGTGGCAGGTAGCCTAGTGGTTATAGTGGCAGGTAGCCTAGTGGTTAGAGGAGGCAGGTAGCCTAGTGGTTATAGTGGCAGGTAGCCTAGTGGTTATAGTGGCAGGTAGCCTAGTGGTTAGAGCGGCAGGTAGCCTAGTGGTTAGAGCGGCAGGTAGCCTAGTGGTTAGAGCGGCAGGTAGCCTAGTGGTTAGAGCGGCAGGTAGCCTAGTGGTTATAGTGGCAGGTAGCCTAGTGGTTATAGTGGCAGGTAGCCTAGTGGTTATAGTGGCAGGTAGCCTAGTGGTTAGAGCGGCAGGTAGCCTAGTGGTTATAGTGGCAGGTAGCCTAGTGGTTATAGTGGCAGGTAGCCTAGTGGTTATAGTGGCAGGTAGCCTAGTGGTTAGAGCGGCAGGTAGCCTAGTGGTTATAGTGGCAGGTAGCCTAGTGGTTAGAGCGTTGGACTTGTAACCGAAAGGTTGCAAGATCAAATCGAGAGAAGGATACAGAGAGAGAGAGAGAGTGACAGAGAATGAGCAGGAGAGAGAGAGATAGGTTGAGGGAGAGAGCCAGAGAGAGTAACAGAGAATGAGGGGGAGGGAGAAGCAGAGAGAGACAGAGAATGAGGGGGAGGGAGAAGCTGAGAGTAACAGAGAATGAGGGGGAGGGAGAAGCAGAGAGACAGAGAATGAGGGGGGAGAGAGGGATACAGAGAGAGAGTGACAGAGAATGAAGGGAAGGGAGAGAGAGTGAAGGGAAGGGAGAGAGAGTGACAGAGAATGAAGGGAAGGGAGAGAGAGTGAAGGGAAGGGAGAGAGAGTGACAGAGAATGAAGGGAAGGGAGAGAGAGTGACAGAGAATGAAGAGAAGGGAGAGAGAGAGTGACAGAGAGAGAGAGTGACAGAGAATGAAGAGAAGGGAGAGAGAGGCAGCGAGGTAGAGTTCGAAACACAGAGCAGGAACCTGGACTTCAGAAAATCAGAAATACAGGAACACAGGAAATACAGGCACTGTAATCCTACAAGAAACATGGTATAGAGGAGACGGACCCACTGGTTGCCCTCTAGGTTACAGAGAGCTGGTAGTCCCATCCACCAAACTACCAGGTGTGAAACATGGTATAAAGGAGACGGACCCACTGGTTGCCCTCTAGGTTACAGAGAGATGGTAGTCCCATCCACCAGACTACCAGGTGGGTGGTATAGAGGAGATGGACCCACTGGTTGTCCTCTAGGTTACAGAGAGCTGGTAGTCCCATCCACCACACTACCAGGTGTGTGGTATAGAGGATATGGACCCACTGGTTGCCCTCTAGGTTACAGAGAGCTGGTAGTCCCATCCACCACACTACCAGGTGGGTGGTATAGAGGAGATGGACCCACTGGTCGCCCTCTAGGTTACAGAGAGCTGGTAGTCCCATCCACCACACTACCAGGTGGGTGGTATAGAGGAGATGGACCCACTGGTTGTCCTCTAGGTTACAGAGAGCTGGTAGTCCCATCCACCACACTACCAGGTGTGTGGTATAGAGGATATGGACCCACTGGTTGCCCTCTAGGTTACAGAGAGCTGGTAGTCCCATCCACCACACTACCAGGTGGGTGGTATAGAGGAGATGGACCCACTGGTTGTCCTCTAGGTTACAGAGAGCTGGTAGTCCCATCCACCAAACTACCAGGTGGGTGGTATAGAGGAGATGGACCCACTGGTTACCCTCTAGGTTACAGAGAGCTGGTAGTCCCATCCAAAAAACAAAAAACATAGAGACCCAGAAAACCTGAGTCTACCCCTTCACTATGGTGAATCACTGAAACAATACAGAAATACACTACGGAAAAAGAAGGAACAGCACTTCAGAAATCAGCTCAATGTGATTGAAGAATCCATAGACTCTAACCACTTCTGGGAAAATTGGAAAACACTAAACAAACAACAACACAAAGAGACATCTATCCAAAACAGAGATGTTTGGATAAACCACTTCTCCAATCTGATTGGCTCTATAACAAAGTACAAACAGCAAAAACATGTACATGATGAAATACAGATCTTAGAATCAACTATTAAAGACTAGCAGAACCCACTGGATTCTCAAATGACATTGAATGAACTACAGGACAAAATACAAACCCTCCACCTCCAAAAGGCCTGTGGTGTTGATGGTATCCTAAATTAAATAATAAAATATATAGACAACAAATTCCAATTGGCTATACTAAAACTCTTTAACATCATCCTCAGCTCTGGCATTTTCCCCAATATTTGGAACCAAGGACTGATCACCCCAATCCACAGAAGTGGAGACAAATTTGACCCCGATAACTACCGTGGGATATGCGTCAACAGCAACCTTTGGAAAATCTTCTGCATTATCATTAACAGCAGACTCGTTCATTTCCTCAGTGAAAACAATGTACTGAGCAAATGTCAATTTGGCTTTTTACCAAATTACCATACAACAGACCACGTATTCACCCTGCACACCCTAATTGACAAACAAACAAACCAAAGCAAAGGCAAAGTCTTCTCATGCTTTGTTGATTTCAAAAAAGCTTTTGACTCAATTTGGCATGAGGGTCTGCTGTACAAATGGATGGAAAGTGGTGTTGGGGGAAAACATAAAATCCATGAACAAACACACACACGCATTTCTATCCACAGGGCCGTGGGGTGAGACAGGGATGCAGCTTGAGCCCCACCCTCTTCAACATATATATCAACTAATTGTTGAGGGCACTAGAACAGTCCGCAGCACCCGGCCTCACCCTGCTAGAATCTGAAGTCAAATGTCTACTGTTTGCTGATGATCTGGTGCTTCTGTCACCAACCAAGGCGGGACAAATTCTGTCAGACTTGGGCGATGACAGTGAATCTCTGTAAGACAAAAATAATGGTGTTCCAAAAAAAGTTCCACATGCCAAGACCACAAATACAAATTCCATCTAGACACCGTTGCCCTAGAGCACACAAAAAATGATACACACCTCGGCGGCACAGGTAAATTCCACAAAGCTGTGAACGCTCTGAGAGACAAGGCAAGAAGGGCCTTCTATGCCGCCAAAAGTAACATAAAATTTGACATCCCAATTAGGATCTGGCTAAAAATACTGGAATCAGTCATAGAGCCTATTGCCCATTATGGTTGTGAGGTCTGGAGTCCTCTCACCAATCAAGACTTCACCAAATGGGACAATAAAACAAATTGAGACTCACAATAAGACCCAACCAAATCATGACAAAACAACAATATAATTCATTGATACATTGGAAAAGTGTAAGAAAAAACAGAGCAAACTAGAATGTTATTTGACCCTAAACAGAGAGGACACAGTGGCAGAATACCGGACCACTGTGACTGACCCTAAACAGAGAGGACACAGTGGCAGAATACCTGACCACTGTGACTGACCCTAAACAGAGAGGACACAGTGGCAGAATACCGGACCACTGTGACTGACCCTAAACAGAGAGGACACAGTGGCAGAATACCGGACCACTGTGACTGACCCTAAACAGAGAGGACACAGTGGCAGAATACCTGACCACTGTGACTGACCCTAAACAGAGAGAACACAGTGGCAGAATACCTGACCACTGTGACTGACCCTAAACAGAGAGGACACAGTGGCAGAATACCGGACCACTGTGACTGACCCTAAACAGAGAGGACACAGTGGCAGAATACCGGACCACTGTGACTGACCCAAAACAGAGAGGACACAGTGGCAGAATACCGGACCACTGTGACTGACCCTAAACAGAGAGGACACAGTGGCAGAATACCGGACCACTGTGACTGACCCTAAACAGAGAGGACACAGTGGCAGAATACCTGACCACTGTGACTGACCCTAAACAGAGAGGACACAGTGGCAGAATTCCTGACCACTGTGACTGACCCTAAACAGAGAGGACACAGTGGCAGAATACCGGACCACTGTGACTGACACAAACTTAAGGAAAACTTTGAATCAGTGAGCATAGCCTTGCTATTGAGAAAGGCCGCCGTAGGCAGACATGGCTCTCAAGAGAAGACAGGCTATGTGCACACTGCCCACAAAATTAAGTGGAAACTGAGCTGCACTTCCTAACCTCCTGCCCAATGTATGACCATATTAGAGAGACATATTTCCCTCAGATTACACAGATCCACAAAGAATTGGAAAACAAATCCAATATTGATACACTCCCATATCTACTGGGTGAAATTCCACAGTGTGCCATCACAGCAGCAAGATTTGTGACCTGTTGCCACAAGAAAAGGGCAACCAGTGAAGAACAAACACCATTGTAAATACAACCCATATTTATGCTGATTTATTTTCCCTTGTGTCCTTTAACCATTCGTTATATGACATTTGTAATGTCTTTATTACTTCTGGAACTTCTGTGAGTGTAATATGTACTGTTCATTTTTGGTATTATCTATTTCATTTGCTTTGGCAATGTAAACATATATTTCCCATGCCAATAAAGCCCTTAAATTGAATTGAAATAGGAAAATAGAGAGAGAGAGAGAGGAAATCAGCAGACCGTGCTGGCCAGTGAACTGTACTGAGTTGTCCTGCCGGTGTCACGTTCTGACCATCGTTTGTGTGTGTTTTCCTTGTTTTAGTGTTGGTCAGGACGTGAACTGGGTGGGCATTCTATGTTGGATGTCTTGTTTGTCTATTTCTATGTCTGGCCTGATATGGTTCTCAATCAGAGGCAGGTGTTAGTCATTGTCTCTGATTGGGAACCATATTTAGGTAGCCTGGGTTTCACTGTGTGTTTGTGGGTGATTGTTCCTGTCTATGTGTTTTTCACCAGATAGGCTGTTTTAGGTTTTCGTTACGTTCATCACGTTCTTTATTTTGTGGTGTTTGCATTGATTCGTGTTTTACGTTTGTTCATTAAAACATGGATCGCAATCTACACGCTGCATTTTGGTCCGACTCTCCTTCTCATACAGAAAACCGTTACAGAATCACCCACCACAAAAGGACCAAGCAGCGTGTCAACAGGCAGGAGCAGCGCGAGGAGACGCGCAATAAGGATTTCTGGACATGGGAGGACGAATTAGAAGGAAGAGGACCCTGGGCTCAGCCAGGAGAATATCGCCGCCCCAAAGAAGAACTGGAGGCGGCGAAAGCGGAGAGGCGCAGATATGAGGAGGCAGCACGACGTAGCGGATGGAAGCCTGAGAGGCAGCCCCAAAAATTTATTGGGGGGGGGCTAACAGGGAGTATGGCTACGCCAGGTAGGAGACCTGGGCAGACTCCCTGTGCTTACCGGGGGGCTAGAGAGACCGGACAGGCACCGTGTTATGCAGTGGTGCGCACGGTGTCTCCAGTGCGGGTGCATAGCCCGGTGCGGTATATTCCAGCTCCACGTGTCGGCCGGGCTAGATTGAGCGTCGAGCCTAATGCCATGAAGCCGGCTCTACGCAGCTGGTCCCCAGTGCGTCTCCTTGGGCCGGCTTACATGGCACCAGCCTTGCGCTCGGTGTCTCCGGTTCGCCTGCATAGCCCAGTGCGGGCTATTCCACCTCGCCGCACTGGCAGGGCGACCGTGAGCATTCAACCAGGTAAGGTTGGGCAGGCTCGGTGCTCAAGAGCTCCAGTGCACCTGCACGGTCCGGTTTTTCCAGTACCACCTCCACACCCCAGCCCTCCGGTAGCAGCTCCCCGCACCAGGCTTCCTGTGCGTGTCCTCGGCCCAGTACCACCAGTGCCAGCACCACGCATCAGGCCTACAGTGCGCCTCGCCTGTCCAGCGCTGCCAGAGCCTTCCTCCTCTCCAGCGCTGTCGGAGTCTCCCGCCTGTTTAGCGCTGTTAGAGCCTTCCTTCTCTACAGCGCTGCCGGAGTCTCCCGCCTGTTCAGAACTGCCAGTCTGCATAGAGCTGCCAGTCTGCAAGGAGCTGCCAGTCTGCATAGAGCTGCCAGTCTGCAAGGAGCTGCCAGTCTGCAAGGAGCTGCCAGTCTGCAAGGAGCTGCCAGTCTGCATAGAGCTGCCAGTCTGCAAGGAGCTGCCAGTCTGCAAGGAGCCGCCAGAGCTGCCTTTCTGCAGGATGCCGCCAAAGCTGCCAGTCTGCAAGGAGCCGCCAGAGCTGCCAGTCTGCAAGGAGCCGCCAGAGCTGCCAGTTAGCATGGAGCAGCCAGGGCCGCCAGTCAGCATGGAGCAGCCAGGGCCGCCAGTCAGCATGGAGCAGCCAGGGCCGCCAGTCAGCATGGAGCAGCCAGGGCCGCCAGTCAGCATGGAGCAGCCAGTCAGCATGGAGCAGCCAGAGCTGCCAGTCAGCATGGAGCAGCCAGTCAGCATGGAGCAGCCAGAGCTGCCAGTCATCATGGAGCAGCCAGTCTGCAAGGAGCTGCCAGTCTGCATAGAGCTGCCAGTCTGCAAGGAGCTGCCAGTCTGCAAGGAGCTGCCAGTCTGCAAGGAGCTGCCAGTCTGCATAGAGCTGCCAGTCTGCAAGGAGCTGCCAGTCTGCAAGGAGCCGCCAGAGCTGCCTTTCTGCAGGATGCCGCCAAAGCTGCCAGTCTGCAAGGAGCCGCCAGAGCTGCCAGTCTGCAAGGAGCCGCCAGAGCTGCCAGTTAGCATGGAGCAGCCAGGGCCGCCAGTCAGCATGGAGCAGCCAGGGCCGCCAGTCAGCATGGAGCAGCCAGTCAGCATGGAGCAGCCAGTGCAGCCAGTCAGCATGGAGCAGCCAGAGCTGCCAGTCATCATGGAGCAGCCAGTCAGCATGGAGCAGCCAGAGCAGCCAGTCGACCAGACTCTTCCAGATCTGCCAGTCGACCAGACTCTTCCAGATCTGCCAGTCGACCAGACTCTTCCAGATCTGCCAGTCGACCAGACTCTTCCAGATCTGCCAGTCGACCAGACTCTTCCAGATCCGCCAGTCGACCAGACTCTTCCAGATCCGCCAGTCGACCAGACTCTTCCAGATCCGCCAGTCGACCAGACTCTTCCGGATCCGCCAGTCGACCAGACTCTTCCAGAACCGCCAGCCAGCCAGGATCTGCCGGATCCAACCACCTGCCTGAGCTTCCTATCAGTGCTGAGCTTCCTCTCAGTGCTGAGCTTCCTCTCAGTGCTGAGCTACCCATCAGTCCCGAGCTACCTCTGTCCCGAGCTGCCCCTCTGTCCCGAGCGGTCTTTAAGGAGGGTAACCTATCTAGGGACGCTAAGGAGGTGGACTAAAACTGTTATGGAGTGGGGTCCACGTCCAGCGCCAGAGCCGCCACCGCGGACAGATGCCCACCCACACCCTCCCCCATAGGTTTAAGTTGTGCGTCCGGAGTCCGCACCTTGGAGGGGGGGTACTGTCACGTTCTGACCATCGTTTGTGTGTGTTTTCCTTGTTTTAGTGTTGGTCAGGACGTGAACTGGGTGGGCATTCTATGTTGGATGTCTTGTTTGTCTATTTCTATGTCTGGCCTGATATGGTTCTCAATCAGAGGCAGGTGTTAGTCATTGTCTCTGATTGGGAACCATATTTAGGTAGCCTGGGTTTCACTGTGTGTTTGTGGGTGATTGTTCCTGTCTATGTGTTTTTCACCAGATAGGCTGTTTTAGGTTTTCGTTACGTTCATCACGTTCTTTATTTTGTGGTGTTTGCATTGATTCGTGTTTTACGTTTGTTCATTAAAACATGGATCGCAATCTACACGCTGCATTTTGGTCCGACTCTCCTTCTCATACAGAAAACCGTTACAGCCGGCCAGTGAACTGTACTGTGTTGATCCTGAGCAGAGAGACGCCAGGTGATCCTGAGCAAAGAGGGCCAGGTGATGCCAAGCAGAGAGGGTCAGGTGATGCCAAGCAGAAAGGGCCAGGTGGCCCTGAGCAGAGAGGGCCAGGTGATGCTGAGCAGAGAGGGCCAGGTGATCCTGAGCAGAGAGACACCAGGTGATCCTGAGTAGAGAGGGCCAGGTGATCCTGAACAGAGAGGTTCAGGTGAACCTGAGTAGAGAGGGCCAGGTGATCCTGAGCAGAGAGGACCAGGTGAACCTGAGTAGAGAGGGCCAGGTGAACTTGAACAGAGAGGGCCAGGTGATCCTGAGCACAGAGACACCAGGTGATCCTGAACAGAGAGGGCCAGGTGATCCTGAGCATAGAGACACCAGGTGATCCTGAGTAGAGAGGGCCAGGTGATCCCGAGCAGAGAGGGCCAGGTGATCCTGAGCAGCAAATGTATGTTTTGATTTGGGACAACGTGAGTTTCCATCGGGCTGCTCAGGTCCGCAACTGGTTCCATGACCATCCCACGTTTACAATTCTCTACCATATTCCCCATTTCTCAAACCCATTGAGGAGTTGTTTTCAGCATGGCGGTGGAAAGTGTATGATCGCTAACCCCATGAACGTATGGCCCTTCTCCAGGCCATGGAGGAGGCCTGTGGTGACGTTCCAGCAGAGTCCTGTCAGGGGTGGATGCGTCATGCCAGAAGATATTTCCCCCTGCTGTCTGGCCAAGGAGAATATGGACTGTGATGTTGATGAAAATCTGTGGCCAGATCGAAACAACAGATTTATTTTCTCAATGGATTATTTGTTTCTTGTTTCTTGACATAATTTAGATGTTACAATTTGTGTGTGGTGTGGTGTGGTGTGTGTGGTGTGGTGTGTGGTGTGGTGCGTGGTGGTGTGTGGTGTGGTGTGGTGTGTGGTGTGGTGAGGTGTATGTGGTGTGTGGGATATGATGTGTGTGGTGTGTGTGGTATGTGTGGTATGGTGTGTGAGGTGTGTGTGGTGTGTGTGTGAGGTGTGTGTGGTGTGTGTGTTATGGTGTATGAGGTGTGTGTGTGAGGTGTGTGTGGTGTGTGTGTGGTGTGTGTGGTATGGTGTGTGAGGTGTGTGTGGTGTGTGTGTGAGGTGTGTGTGGTGTGTGTGTTATGGTGTGTGAGGTGTGTGTGGTGTGTGTGTGTGGTGTGTGTGGTATGGTGTGTGAGGTGTGTGTGGTGTGTGTGTGTGTGAGGTGTGTGTGGTGTGTGTGGTATGGTGTGTGTGTTATGGTGTGTGTGGTATGGTGTGTGGTATGGTGTGTGAGGTGTGTGTGGTATGGTGTGTGGTATGGTGTGTGTGTTATGATGTGTGTGGTATGGTGTGTGTGGTATGGTGTGTGTGGTGTGTGTGGTATGGTGTGTGTGGTATGGTGTGTGTGGTATGGTGTGTGTGTGGTATGGTGTGTGTGGTGTGTGTGGTATGGTGTGTGTGGTATGGTGAGTGTGGTATGGTGTGTGTGGTATGGTGTGGTGTGTGTGGTATGGTGTGTGTGTTATGGTGTGTGTGGTATGGTGTGTGTGGTATGGTGTGTGTGGTGTGTGGTATGGTGTGTGTGGTATGGTGTGTGGTGTGTGTGGTATGGTGTGTGTGTGGTATGGTGTGTGTGGTGTGTGTGGTATGGTGTGTGTGGTATGGTGTGGTATGGTGTGGTGTGTGTGGTATGGTGTGTGTGGTATGGTGTGGTATGGTGTGTGTGGTATGGTGTGTGTGGTATGCTGTGTGAGGTGTGTGTGGTATGGTGTGTGGTATGGTGTGTGTGGTATGGTGTGTGTGGTATGGTGTGTGGTATGGTGTGTGTGGTGTGTGTGGTATGGTGTGTGTGGTATGGTGTGTGGTATGGTGTGTGTGGTGTGTGTGGTATGGTGTGTGTGGTGTGTGTGGTATGGTGTGTGTGGTATGGTGTGTGTGGTATGGTGTTCTATGTATTCCATATGTTCTGTGTGTTCTGTGTGTTCTATGTATTCCATATGTTCTGTGTACCATACTATATAATACCAGTCCATTCTCAGGGCCTTCGATGCCAGATAGATCCAAATAAGGGAAGGCTTTCAGAAATACATTGTGCTTTAACTGATTGGATTATTTTGGGCTTATTTGTTGGTGGGCGCACAGGCACACACACACACACATGCACACGCACACGCACGCGCACGCACACGCACACGCACACACACACACAATGTATTAACAATGTCCTTGTTGAAGTGGAAGTGCACTAATCAGTAGCTAACTGAATTAGCCTGGCCAGCTCTAATTAACTTCAAACAGCTTCCTTACATCAGAACTGCCTTCGACTCAAATACTTTCTCATGGCCCAAATGGAACCATATTCCTGTATAGTGCACTACTTTAGACCAGGACCCATAGGGGTAGTGCACTACTTTAGAACAGGGCCCATAGGGGTAGTGCACTACTTTATAGGGAATAGAGTGCCATTTGGGACATAATCACAGCTGACTTCTTCAACCTGACTGTCTCCACAATAAACAGCCAGAAACAAGACACTTTCTGACATGGAAACATGTTGCTCTTACATGGAAACATGTTGCTCTGACATGGAAACATGTTGCTCTTATATGGAAACATGTAGCTCTGACATGGAAACATGTTGCTCTGACATGGAAACATGTTGCTCTGACATGGAAACATGTTGCTCTTACATGGAAACATGTTGCTCTGACATGGAAACATGTTGCTCTGACATGGAAACATGTTGCTCTTATATGGAAACATGTTGCTCTGACATGGAAACATGTTGCTCTGACATGGAAACATGTTGCTCTTATATGGAAACATGTTGCTCTGACATGGAAACATGTTGCTCTGACATGGAAACATGTTGCTCTTATATGGAAACATGTAGCTCTGACATGGAAACATGTTGCTCTGACATGGAAACATGTTGCTCTGACATGGAAACATGTTGCTCTTACATGGAAACATGTTGCTCTGACATGGAAACATGTTGCTCTGACATGGAAACATGTTGCTCTTATATGGAAACATGTTGCTCTGACATGGAAACATGTTGCTCTGACATGGAAACATGTTGCTCTTATATGGAAACATGTTGCTCTGACATGGAAACATGTTGCTCTGACATGGAAACATGTTGCTCTGACATGGAAACATGTTGCTCTTACATGGAAACATGTTGCTCTGACATGGAAACATGTTGCTCTGACATGGAAACATGTTGCTCTTATATGGAAACATGTTGCTCTGACATGGAAACATGTTGCTCTGACATGGAAACATGTTGCTCTTATATGGAAACATGTTGCTCTGACATGGAAACATGTTGCTCTGACATGGAAACATGTTGCTCTTATATGGAAACATGTAGCTCTGACATGGAAACATGTTGCTCTGACATGGAAACATGTTGCTCTGACATGGAAACATGTTGCTCTTACATGGAAACATGTTGCTCTGACATGGAAACATGTTGCTCTGACATGGAAACATGTTGCTCTTATATGGAAACATGTTGCTCTGACATGGAAACATGTTGCTCTGACATGGAAACATGTTGCTCTTATATGGAAACATGTTGCTCTGACATGGAAACATGTTGCTCTGACATGGAAACATGTTGCTCTTATATGGAAACATGTTGCTCTGACATGGAAACATGTTGCTCTGACATGGAAGCATGTTGCTCTTACATGGAAACATGTTGCTCTGACATGGAAACATGTTGCTCTTATATGGAAACATGTTGCTCTGACATGGAAACATGTTGCTCTGACATGGAAGCATGTTGCTCTGACATGGAAACATGTTGCTCTGACATGGAAACATGTTGCTCTGACATGGAAACATGTTGCTCTTACATGGAAACATGTTGCTCTGACATGGAAACATGTTGCTCTGACATGAAAACATGTAGCTCTGACATGGAAACATGTTGCTCTGACATGGAAACATGTTGCTCTGACATGGAAACATGTTGCTCTGACATGGAAACATGTTGCTCTGACATGGAAACATGTAGCTCTGACATGGAAACATGTTGCTCTTATATGGAAACATTTTGCTCTGACATGGAAACATGTTGCTCTGACATGGAAGCATGTTGCTCTTACATGGAAACATGTTGCTCTGACATGGAAACATGTTGCTCTGACATGGAAACATGTTGCTCTGACATGGAAACATGTTGCTCTTACATGGAAACATGTTGCTCTGACATGGAAACATGTTGCTCTGACATGGAAACATGTTGCTCTGACATGGAAACATGTTGCTCTGACATGGAAACATGTTGCTCTGACATGGAAACATGTTGCTCTTACATGGAAACATGTTGCTCTGACATGGAAACATGTTGCTCTGACATGGAAACATGTTGCTCTGACATGGAAACATGTTGCTCTTACATGGAAACATGTTGCTCTGACATGGAAACATGTTGCTCTGACATGGAAACATGTTGCTCTTATATGGAAACATGTTGCTCTGACATGGAAACATGTTGCTCTGACATGGAAACATGTTGCTCTGACATGGAAACATGTTGCTCTGACATGGAAACATGTTGCTCTGACATGGAAACATGTTGCTATTATATGGAAACATGTTGCTCTGACATGGAAACATGTTGCTCTTACATGGAAACATGTAGCTCTGACATGGAAACATGTTGCTCTTACATGGAAACATGTTGCTCTGACATGGAAACATGTTGCTCTGACATGGAAACATGTTGCTCTGACATGGAAACATGTTGCTCTGACATGGAAACATGTAGCTCTTACAATTTCTGTTTAATAACGAATAAAGCGGTGTAAATGAATACCACATTGAGTGGTTTGATCATCCTCGGGGGGGGGGTAGGGTGTAAATGAGTAATGCTAAATCTGAGTAATGAGATTTCTGGACCAGTTCATCTGTTGCATGTTGGTCTTTGTCCTCAGATCCGACTGGATCTGTTATTATCACCGAGCGTTTCCAAATGGCATCCTATTTCCTGTGTAGAGACCCTATTTCCTGTATAGAGACCCTATTTCCTGTATAGAGACCCTATGGGCTCTGGTCAAACGTGGAAACAGGGTGAGCTGCTATTCTGTTTTCCTCAGGCCTCCGTCATCGCGTTAATTAGAAGCGGAAATAGAAGACATTCGGATGTGAAATGAAGTGTTCGCTCTAAGAGCACAGGGCCCTCAGATTAATGTCACTTCATTAAATAATGACTAATGGTATTCTGGGGGCAGGGAGGGGGGGGCTGTTATTTAATAAACTCAATTAATTAAAATCAACAATATTTATATTCTTACATCCTCTGTTAATTCAACTGTACACAGACTGAACTACTGTGTAATTTATAATAACATTGTTTTCTACCTGGACTGTAGGTCTCCATTATATAATAACAATGTTTTCTCCCTGGACTGTAGGTCTCCTTTATATAATAACATCATGTTTTCTCCCGAGTCTGTAGGTCTCCTTTATATAATAACATAATGTTTTCTCCCTGGACTGTAGGTCTCCTTTATATAATAACATCATGTTTTCTCCCTGGTCTCCTTTATATAATAACATCATGTTTTCTCCCTGGACTGTAGGTATCCATTATATAATAACATAATGTTTTCTCCTTGGACTGTAGGTCTCCTTTATATAATAACATAATGTTTTCTCCCTGGACTGTAGGTCTCCTTTATATAATAACATAATGTTTTCTCCCTGGACTGTAGGTCTCCTTTATATAATAACATCATGTTTTCTCCCTGGTCTCCTTTATATAATAACATAATGTTTTCTCCCTGGACTGTAGGTCTCCTTTATATAATAACATCATGTTTTCTCCCTGGTCTCCTTTATATAATAACATCATGTTTTCTCCCTGGACTGTAGGTCTCCTTTATATAATAACATCATGTTTTCTCCCTGGTCTCCTTTATATAATAACATCATGTTTTCTCCCTGGACTGTAGGTCTCCTTTATATAATAACATCATGTTTTCTCCCTGGACTGTAGGTCTCCATTATATAATAACATAATGTTTTCTCCCTGGACTGTAGGTCTCCTTTATATAATAACATAATGTTTTCTCCCTGGACTGTAGGTCTCCTTTATATAATAACATCATGTTTTCTCCCTGGACTGTAGGTCTCCTTATGACTTATGAGGCAACAGGCTCAGACTCTGGGCCAAGGCTTTAAATAGCACAATATGTATCATTGTCATCGCTATGGGAATGTTTCTCAGTCCTAACGCTGAACACACAGAGCGACTAAGGAAAAGCTCCCTCCCCGTTCCTCTTGTCCGCCAACACAGCTCCACCAGGTAGAGGTTGGGTATAAATCTCAGCTAGGGGAAACAGGCGCAGAGTGCGGCTCTTTGAGGGGAGAGGGTGCCAAGAGAGAGAGAGAGCTGGGTCCAACTTGCCCCGCCCACGGCGCCAACAAGGAACTACAGGATAATTAACCGCTGTAATGTAGACGGCGACTACAACTCCGGCCACACAGGCTGTTACTGACAGACCCTCAGAGAGACCAAGTAGAGTAGAGACCAGTAGAGACAAGGTAGAGACCGAGTAGAGTGCAGTATGACCAGTAGAGACAAAGTAGAGACCAGTATAGACCAGTAGACTGAGTAGATACCACGTAGAGACCAGTATAGACCAGTAGAGACCGAGTAGAAACCAGTAGAGACCAGTAGAGACAGAGTAGAGACCAGTAGAAACCAATTAGAGACCAAAAAGAGACCGAGTAGAGACCAATATAGACCAGTAGAGACTGAGTAGAAACCAGTAGAGACAGAGAAGAGACCGAGTAGAGTGCAGTATGACCAGTAGAGACAAAGTAGAGACCAGTATAGACCAGTAGACTGAGTAGATACCACGTAGAGACCAGTATAGACCAGTAGAGACCGAGTAGAAACCAGTAGAGACCAGTAGAGACAGAGTAGAGACCAGTAGAGACAGAGAAGAGACCGAGTAGAGTGCAGTATGACCAGTAGAGACAGAGTAGAGACCAGTAGAAACCAATTAGATACCAAAAAGAGACTGAGTAGAGACCGATAGAGACTGAGTAGAGACCTGTAGAAACCAGTATAGACCGAGTAGAAACCAAAATAGACTAGTAGACTGAGTAGACCAGGAGAGACTGAGTAGAAACCAAGTAGACCAGTAGAGACTGAGTAGAGACTGAGTAGAAACCAATATAGACTAGTAGAGACAGAGTAGAGGCCGAGTATAAACCAGTAGAGACCAGTATAGACCGAGTAGAAACCAATATAGACTAGTAGAGACTGAATAGAGACTGAGTAGAGAACGAGTAGAAACCAATATGGACTAGTAGAGACTGAGTAGAGACTAGGTAGAGACCAGTATAGGCCAGTAGAGACCAGTAGATACCAGTAGAGACAGAGTATAGACCAGTGGAGACTAAGTAGAGACCAATATAGACAAGTGGAGACTGAGTAGAGACCAGTAGAGACCGAGTACAAACCAATATAGACTAGTAGAGACAATAGGGACTGAGTAGAGACCGAGTAGAGACGGAGTAGAGACTGAGTAGAAACCAATATAGACTAGTAGAGACTGAGTAGAGACCGAGTATAGACCAGTAGAGACAGAGTAGAGACCTGTAGAGACCGAGTAGAAACCAATATAGACTAGTAGAGACAATAGGGACTGAGTAGAGACCAGTATTGGCCAGTAAAGACTAGTAGAGACCAGGAGAGACCTAGTAGAGACCAGTAGATACTGAGTAGAGGCCAGTAGAGACCAGTAGAGACCAATATAGACTAGTAGAGACAGAGTATAGACCAGTGGAGACCGGGTAGAGACCAACATAGACTAGTAGAGACTGAGTAGAGACCAGTAGAGACCAATATAGACTAGTAGAGACAGAGTAGAGACCAGTAGAAACCAGTAGAGACCAATAGAGACCGAGTAGAGACCAACATAGACTAGTAGAGATTAGGTAGAGACTGAGTAGACACCAGTAGAGACCAATATAGACTAGTAGAGACAGAGTATAGACCAGTGGAGACCGGGGAGAGACCAACATAGACTAGTAGAGACTGAGTAGAGACCAGTAGAGATAGGCTGTTGTTGAAAGAACCTCCAGCATGTGGCTGATTGACTGAGTGGCCAAGAGAGACCAGGAAACGTCCACAGTGAACACTGACCTTTAATTTAACCTTTATCTAAGCAGGAAACACCCTTGAGGTTTGAAACCTCTATTGTGAGGGTGACCTTTAATTGATCTTCACAAATCAGACCGTACTAATCCCTCGGGAGATTAAATGAAATCTAGGTGGATTTAGAATTTGGACTATCATTTGTGTCATGTCAGATATGTCCAAAAATATAACGTGCCACGTTAGAGGGGACGGCCAGCAGCCAGGGAGACAGGAAGTGGAGAGCAGAGGAGGAGTCTGAGATGTTAGTGGCATTGTGGCCAGGAGGATGTCCAAGGTATAGGTCACATGATGCAATCCCCTCTTCCCTACATCCCAGAATAAACATCATGAATGACCACAGTAAAGGATTGCCGGGGTTCTGTTTTGGAACGCTGTGTGTTCAGGGGAACGTGTGAGGGACACTGTGTGTTCAGCAGAACGTGTGAGGGACGCTGTGTGTTCAGGGGAACGTGTGAGGGACACTGTGTGTTCAGCAGAACGTGTGAGGGACGCTGTGTGTTCAGGGGAACGTGTGAGGGACACTGTGTGTTCAGCAGAACGTGTGAAGGACACTGTGTGTTCAGCAGAACGTGTGAGGGACACTGTGTGTTCAGCAGAACGTGTGAGGGACACTGTGTGTTCAGCAGAACGTGTGAGGGACACTGTGTGTTCAGGGGAACGTGTGAGGGACACTGTGTGTTCAGCAGAACGTGTGAGGGACACTGTGTGTTCAGCAGAACGTGTGAGGGACGCTGTGTGTTCAGCTGAACGTGTGAGGGACACTGTGTGTTCAGCAGAACGTGTGAGGGACACTGTGTTCAGCAGAACGTGTGAGGGACACTGTGTGTTCAGCTGAACGTGTGAGGGACACTGTGTGTTCAGCAGAACGTGTGAGGGACGCTGTGTGTTCAGCAGAATGTGTGAGGGACGCTGTGTGTTCAGCAGAACGTGTGAGGGACGCTGTGTGTTCAGCAGAATGTGTGAGGGACGCTGTGTGTTCAGCAGAACGTGTGAGGGATGCTGTGTGTTCAGCAGAACGTGTGAGGGCCGGTAGGTGAGAGCAGGGCAGGAGGGCGAGAGCAGGGCAGGAGGGTGAGAGCAGGGAAGGAGGGTGAGAGCAGGGAAGGAGGGTGAGAGCAGGGCAGGAGGGTGAGAGCAGGGCTGGAGGGTGAGAGCAGGGCTGGAGGGTGAGAGCAGGGCTGGAGAGTGAGAGCAGGGCCGGAGGGTGAGAGCAGGGCCGGAGGGTAAGAGCAGGACAGGGGGGCCGGAGGGTGAGAGCAGGGCCGGAGGGTGAGAGCAGGGCAGGAGGGTGAGAGCAGGACAGGGGGGCCGGAGGGTGAGAGCAGGGCCGGAGGGTGAGAGCAGGGCAGGAGGGTGAGAGCAGGGCAGGAGGGTGAGAGCAGGACAGGGGGGCCGGAGGGTGAGAGCAGGGCCGGAGGGTGAGAGCAGGGCAGGAGGGTGAGAGCAGGACAGGGGGGTGAGAGCAGGTCAGGAGGGTGAGAGCAGGGCCAGAGGGTGAGAGCAGGGCAGGAGGGTGAGAGCAGGGCAGGAGGGTGAGAGCAGGGCAGGAGGGTGAGAGCAGGACAGAGGGGCCGGAGGTGGCAGCAGAGCAGAGCTGGGGTAGTCTATATCAGCTCGGAGCTCGTGTTGATGGTGTACCACACAGCTTTGACCTGGTCTGGCAGGCTGGCAGCCCCGGCCCGCTCCCTCTCTGCACGCTGAGTCCCTGATCCAGTCCTGCCCAGGCTGAGTAATGACTGTATGACTGTGGCAAAAACACAACAGCCTTCAGATGCTCATGGAGACTTCAGCCCCTCCACAGTTCATCACCATCACAGGTAACTCCAGTAACCAGGTGAGGAAAACAGTGAAATGAATTCCACCTCAGCCTGAGAGGGACCTGCCAGAGAGGCAGCGAGGTGGAAACCATCACCGACACGTATTTACATTGGCTCAACACACATGACATCACAGCTATGATTCGGAATGGAAACTCCATGGTTGCTCTGCTAGAGCATTATAGCTGGTGATTTGGACATGGCTTCTCAGACACAAACTTGGAGTCAGTGGGCCCTACCACATATGCCTCAGCTGAGAGTCCTGAACCTGCAGCTCACAACTGAAACCTGCAGCTCACAACTGAGACCTGCAGCTCACAGCTGAGCCTGCAGCTCACAGCTGAGCCTGCAGCTCACAACTGAAACCTGCAGCTCACAACTGAGACCTGCAGCTCACATCTGAACCTGCAGCTCACAACTGAAACCTGCAGCTCACAGCTGAGCCTGCAGCTCACATCTGAACCTGCAGCTCACATCTGAACCTGCAGCTCACATCTGAACCTGCAGCTCACAGCTGAACCTGCAGCCCACAACTGAACCTGCAGCTCACAACTGAACTTGCAGCTCACATCTGAACCTGCAGCTCGCAGCTGAAACCTGCAGCCCACAGCTGAACCTGCAGCTCGCAACTGAACCTGCAGCCCACAGCTGAAACCTGCAGCCCACAGCTGAACCTGCAGCTCAGTAGGGCTGTACTAGGGGTGTAGGGGTGGTTCCACCTTACCTGACAATCCACAGCTAAGCATCTGTTGAACATGTGGGTAGAGACAGAGGACGTGGAGGGGTTGGTACCGAAAGGGGGAGAACAGACCCCGGAGTTCGTGCTGCGGAGTTCGCCAGCGGACACAGCTCTGCCAGGTTTACATATGCAAATAAGGCTCAAATGGCTGTTGCGTGGGAAGCTGTAATTCAGGGTTCTGATGGGAGACAGGCTGACAGGGAAGACTTCACTCTCCTGACCCGGTTTACTGCACCACATTAAAACAGAGACAACCCTGTTCTGCTTCTTCTGCTTCTACTAAACTATCCGCTAAGTCAGGGTTAGTTAACAACTGAACCAGGCATAATAATGTGTTAATTCGCTAAGTCAGGGTTAGTTAACAACTGAACCAGGCATAATAATGTGTTAATTCGCTAACTCAGGGTTAGTTAACAACTGAACCAGGCATAATAATGTGTTAATTCGCTAACTCAGGGTTAGTTAACAACTGAACCAGGCATAATAATGTGTTAATTCGCTAAGTCAGGGTTAGTTAACAACTGAACCAGGCATAATAAGGTGTTAATTTGCTAAGTCAGGGTTAGTTAACAACTGAACCAGGCATAATAATGTGTTAATTCGCTAAGTCAGGGTTAGTTAACAACTGAACCAGGCATAATAATGTGTTAATTCGCTAAGTCAGGGTTAGTTAACAACTGAACCAGGCATAATAATGTGTTAATTCGCTAAGTCAGGGTTAGTTAACAACTGAACCAGGCATAATAATGTGTTAATTCGCTAAGTCAGGGTTAGTTAACAACTGAACCAGGCATAATAATGTGAAATTCGCTAAGTCAGGGTTAGTTAACAACTGAACCAGGCATAATAATGTTTTAATTCGCTAAGTCAGGGTTAGTTAACAACTGAACCAGGCATAATAATGTGTTAATTCGCTAAGTCAGGGTTAGTTAACACAATGCCTACTCCACCCATGCTCTACCAAGGTTTTACAGCACCATAAATGCCTACTCCACCCATGCTCTACCAAGGTTTTACAGCACCACAATGCCTACTCCACCCATGCTCTACCAAGGTTTTACAGCACCACAATGCCTACTCCACCCATGCTCTACCAAGGTTTTACAGCACCATAAATACCTACTCCACCCATGCTCTACCAAGGTTTCCCAGCACACAGCTTTGACCTATTACAGTAGTGATGTTGGTATTGTACTTCAAACTATGTGTATACAGGTTGCTTAGGATTCAAACCTTCTCAAACCGCCTCAT
Source organism: Oncorhynchus mykiss (assembly GCF_057628025.1). Taxonomy (NCBI): domain Eukaryota; kingdom Metazoa; phylum Chordata; class Actinopteri; order Salmoniformes; family Salmonidae; genus Oncorhynchus; species Oncorhynchus mykiss. The sequence continues at coordinate 84,547,990 of NC_143036.1, read as the reverse complement.
TCATACTTTTCAGAGGAATAATGGAATAGTGTCCTGCTATAAAATAATATATATTATTTAATATATATATATATATATATATATATATATATATATATAGATATATATAGTACCAGTCAAAAATTTGGACACACCTACTCATTCAAGGGTTTTCTTTATTCTACTGTTTTCTACATTGTAGAATAATAATGAAGACATCAAAACTATGAAATAACACATATGGAATCATGTAGTAACCAAAAAGGTGTTTAATATCAAATCAAAATATTTTATATCTGAGATTCTTCAAAGTAGCCACCCTTTGCCGTGATGACAGCTTTGCACACTCTTGACAGTCTCTCAACCAGCTTCATGAAGTAGTCACCTGGAATGCATTTCAATTAACAGGTGTGCCTTGTTAAAAGTACATTTGTGGAATTTCTTTCCTTCTTAATGCATTTGAACCAGCCCTATTTGGTAAAAGTCCAATTTCATATTATGGCAAGAACAGCTCAAATAAGCAAAGAGAAATTACAGTCCATCATTACTTTAAGACATGAAGGTCAGTCAATCCGGAAAATATAATGAACTTTGAAAGTCTCTTCAAAATCGAAGCAAATTTTATTTATGTTCAAGTGCAGTCGCAAAAACCATCAAGCGTTAAGATGTAACTGGCTCTCATGAGGACCGCCACAGGAAAGGAAGACCCAGTTACCTCTCCTGCAGAGGATAAGTTCATTAGAGTTACCAGCCTCAGATTGCAACCCAAATAAATGCTTCACAGAGCTCAAGTAACAGACACATCTCAACATCAACTGTTCAGAGGAGCATGAATCAGGCCTTCATGGTCGAATTTTTGCAAAGAAACCACTACTAAAGGACACCATGAATCAGGCCCTCATGGTCGAATTGCTGCAAAGAAACCACTACTAAAAGGACACCAATAATAAGAAGTCTTGCTTGGGCCAAGAAACACGAGCAATGGGCAGTAGACTGGTGGAAATCTGTCCTTTGGTCTGATGAGTCCGACTTTGAGATGTTTGGTTGCAACCGCCATGTCTTTGTGAGACGCAGAGTAGGTGAACGGATGATCTCCGCATGTGTGGTTCCCACAGTGAAGCATGGAGGAGGAGGTGTGATGTCTTTGTGAGAAGCAGAGTAGGTGAACGGATGATCTCCGCATGTGTGGTTCCCACAGTGAAGCATGGAGGAGGAGGTGTGATGTCTTTGTGAGAAGCAGAGTAGGTGAACGGATGATCTCCGCATGTGTGGTTCCCACAGTGAAGCATGGAGGAGGAGGTGTGATGTCTTTGTGAGAAGCAGAGTAGGTGAACGGATGATCTCTGCATGTGTGGTTCCCACAGTGAAGCATGGAGGAGGAGGTTTGATGTCTTTGTGAGAAGCAGAGTAGGTGAACGGATGATCTCCGCATGTGTGGTTCCCACTGTGAAGCATGGAGGAGGAGGTGTGATGTACTTTGCTGGTGACACTGTTAGTGATTTATTTAGAATTAAAGGCACAATTAACCAGCATGGCAACCACAGCATTCTGCAGTGATACGCCATCCCATCTGGTTTGAGCTTAGTGGAACTATCATTTGTTTTTCAAAAGGACAATGACCCAACACACCTCCAGGCTGTGTAAGGGCTATTTGACCAGGAATGAGAGTGATTGAGTACTGCATCAGATGACCTGTCCTCCACAATCACCCGATCTCAACCCAATTGAGATGGTTTGTGATGAGTTGGTCCGCAGAGTGAAGGAAAAGCTACCGACAAGTGCTCAGCATATGTGGGAACTCCTTCAAAACTGTTTGGAAAGGCATGAAGCTGGTTGAGAGATTGCCTTGGAGTGTGCAAAGCTGTCATCAATGCAAAGGCTGGCTACTTTGAATATATATTTGGTTACTACATGATTCCATGTGTGTTATTTCATAGTTTTGATCTTTTCTTTTCTACAATGTCGAAAATAGTAAAAAATAAAGAAAACACTGGAATGAATAGGTGTGTCCAAACCTTTGACTGGTAGTGTATCTATAGATATATATATATAATATATAATATAAATATTATTATTATTATTAATATATATCATTAGGCTGTATCTATATAGATATATATATATCATTAGGCTGTATCTATATATATATATATATATATATATCATTAGGCTGTATCTATATAGATATAGGACTATTGTAAATGTGAATTATTGTAGCGTCACCATCTTTAAAAACACAAATACACACAACTTTAATCTCCATATTCCTTTGACAGACGTTCTGAACTGTCCATTGATCAGCACAGCAATTGATAATCAGGACCATGTTCACAAGACAAGTGTTTCTGAGCTTGTGTCAATATTACACACGGAAGCTAATGGTTACAGACATCAGGAATGGAGACAGGCTCTATATAGGCTCTAGACATCTATATATGAGTGACTGATTTGGCATGGGTCCTCAGATCCTCAAAAAGGTTTTACAGCTGCACCATGGAGAGCATCCTGACGGGTTGCATCACTGCCTGGTACCGCAAAGGAACTACAGAGGGTAGTGCGTACGGCCCAGTACATCACTGGGGCCAAGCTTCCTGCCACCCAGGACCTCTATACCAGGTGGTGTCAGAGGAAGGCCGTAAAAATGGTCAAACACTCCAGCCATCCTAGTCATAGACTGTTCTCTCTGCTACCACACGGCAAGCGGTACCGGAGCGCCAAGTCTAGGTCCAAAAGGCTTCTAAACAGCTTCTACCCCCAAGTCATAAGACTCCTGAACAGCCAATCAAATGGCCACCCAGACTATTTGCATTGTCCCACCTCCTACCTCTTTTACACCGCTGCTATTCTCTGTTTATTTATACATAGTCATTATAACTCTACCTACATGTACATATTACCTCAACCGGTGTCCCCCGCACATTGACTCTGTACCGGTACCCCCTGTATATAGCCTCCACATTGACTCTGTACCGGTACCCCCTGTATATAGCCTCCACATTGACTCTGTATCGGTACCCCCTGTATATAGCCTCCACATTGACTCTGTACCGGTACCCCCTGTATATAGCATCCACATTGACTATGTACAGGTACCCCCTGTATATAGCCTCCACATTGACTCTGTACCGGTACCCCCTGTATATAGCCTCCACATCGACTCTGTACCGGTACCCCCTGTATATAGCCGCCACATTGACTCTGTACCGGTACCCCCTGTATATAGCCTCCACACTGACTCTGCACCGGTACCCCCTGTATATAGCCTCCACATTGACTCTGTACTGGTACTCCCTGACTGTGTTCACCATCAAGCTAATGGCTCTATAGGCATCTATATATGGGGCGGCAGGGTAGCCTAGTGGTTAGAGCGTTGGACTAGTAACCGGAAGGTTGCGAGTTCAAACCCCCGAGCTGACAAGGTACAAATCTGTCGTTCTGCCCCTGAACAGGCAGTTAACCCACTGTTCCCAGGCCGTCATTGAAAATAAGAATTTGTTCTTAACTGACTTGCCTGGTTAAATAAAGGTAAAATAAAAAAAAAATAAAATAAAATATGAGTGACTGTGTTCACCATCAAGCTAATGGCTCTATAGACATCTATATATGAGTGACTGTGTTCACCATCAAGCTAATGGCTCTATAGACATCTATATATGAGTGACTGGGTTCACCATCAAGCTAATGGCTCTATAGACATCTATATATGAGTGACTGTGTTCACCATCAAGCTAATGGCTCTATAGACATCTATATATGAGTGACTGTGTTCACCACACAACTACCTGTTGTTAAGTTGCACACCTACTGACCAACAAGAGTTATGTCATGAAATATATATTTTTTTTTTGAGGGGTATGGAAATACAGGCAGGGACCATATTACTACAAGACAAAACAGCTCCCTGAGTAAAGCATGATGGTCTTGTAAGTTCAAAAGCAGAGCTGGAAAAGGCAGTGGAATGGGATTAGTGTGGTGAGAGAAGAGTCTAACATCAGCCTGGGTGAAGGCTGGCGGTGGTGCAGTCACCAGGACAGTCAGGGGATTTCACTCTCCAGATAGGCAGGTAGGGTTGCCAGGTCTGGAGCGTTTTCCCTCCCTCCCGTCCCTGGCTGTGATGCTGATGTTCTTGTGGGGGGGGGGAAACACCAGTCTGTGACCCAGCGTGAACAACGTACCACAACCACAGAACCACGGGCCTCAGCAACTAAACATAGAACCAGCAAACCCCCGAGACCAGACGACACAGAGGAATGGAAACTGGACCACGCTTCCACTGGAGACCGTGTGATCTATGCAAACAGAGGTGGGTGTGAACCGCTATGCTGTGCTTTGGAATGTTTTTTCTCACCCTTGGTTGGTCAGAAAGGAGGTTCTTTGGCTCCTGGTTGGTCAGAAAGGAGGTTCTTTGGCTCCTGGTTGGTTAAGAAGGGGGGGAGGGGGGTCTTTGGTAGGGGGTCATTGTGATGTAATACAGGAGAATTCAAACAGAGTCAAAACAGTAAGACACATTTTCATAACGGGCTAGTTAATGATGACATTAATTAGCCTAAGGAAAGTTGAGCTGGTTGTTTGACCTCAGTAATAACAGACAATTCTAGGGGAGGGTTTAATGTCTATTTAATGTCCAGGTTGGAGGGGGGGGGGGTTTACTATTACTCCCTAGTGGTGGATGGAGGGGGAGGGACATTGAGAATCAATCTTTCCTAAACTGGGGTAAAGCAGAAATATCACAGGACACCCCCACAACCCCAAAAACCCAGTGAATAATACGCCGTCAGCTGGTTGAGGGAGAAAACACAACAACATGTCATATGAACCATTGGCATATGTCATTCATCGTGGCAATAAATTACAGCCTGAAAAGAGAGAAAGTGTGCGTGTGTTTTGTGTGTGTGTGTGTGTGTGTGTAAGCGAGAGAGAGAAAGAGAGAGATAGATAGATGGAGAGAGGGAGAGAGAGAGATGAAGAGACAGGAGAGGGAGAGAGAGAGATGAAGAGACAGAGGAGGGAGAGAGAGAGAGAGAGAGAGAGAGAGAGAGAGATGAAAAGAGAGAGAGAGAGATGAAGAGACAGGAGAGGGAGAGAGAGAGAGAGAGAGAGAGAGAGAGAGAGATGAAGAGACAGGAGAGAGAGAGACAGAGATAGAGAGAGAGAGAGAGAGAGAGGGGGGAGAGAGAGAGAGATAGAGAGAGAGATGGGGGAGAGAGGGAGAGAGAGAGGGGGGGAGAGAGAGAGAGATGAAGAGACAGGAGAGAGGGAGGGGGAGAGAGATGAAGGGATAGGAGAGGGAGAGATACATGAGTAAGTAAAGTTCATCCTGCTAATTACATATGCAGCATGTCTACTACCATGGCGATGACACGCTGTGATGTCACAGCAGGGCTTTTAGTCTTGTGTATATATGTAGAAACACCGTCATACTGAACAACTACAGCTAAGGAGGTCCAACGAGTCAACACTAACTTCTCTACGAGCATCAGAGAGTCACAAGACATCTCTAACAGCATCACTTTCCTCTTTCTAGCCCAGAGGAAATATTATATACAAAAAACATTGGTTTTGACTTCGTCTGAACATCACTGAGACTGACAGGGAACCAGAGGAAGTGTTTGTTTCTGAGGACGTCTCCCTGATGGATTGGTGATCATATAAAGACTAGAAGTAAACTGACAGCTATTATTACTGGTAAGTTTATTTTATTTTTTAAAATAATCTTTAAGCTTATTGTGTCCGGTATTATACGGTGTATTCTGCTTACACGCTCTCCAACTTTTGTATTGAACCTGTGTACACATTGTTGTGGTGTATTGACACTGCTGTCTGATTGGTCTACATGGACTTGTCGTTATGACAACAGCCCAACACCTCTTTCCTCTACGAGACGTTCAGAATCACACAAGCCAAGGCTACTTACTGCTTTCACCTGCCTGTGAGGGACTTGATAACTGAACCCCTAGCGACATGGTTGAATGGTTGACCTGTGAACAGACAATGATGTTGATGCTTGGGACTAAAACCAATAACATACTGTAGCCTAGATAAAGGAGAGGGTGGTGTGGGACTAAAACCAGTAACATACTGTAGCCTAGATACAGGAGAGGGTGTTATGGGAATAAAACCAATAACATACCGTAGCCTAGATACAGGAGAGGGTGTTATGGGAATAAAACCAGTAACATACTGTAGCCTAGATACAGGAGAGGGTGTTATGGGAATAAAACCAATAACATACCGTAGCCTAGATACAGGAGAGGGTGTTATGGGAATAAAACCAGTAACATACTGTAGCCTAGATACAGGAGAGGGTGTTATGGGAATAAAACCAGTAACATACTGTAGCCTAGATACAGGAGAGGGTGTTATGGGAATAAAACCAGTAACATACTGTAGCCTAGATACAGGAGAGGGTGTTATGGGAATAAAACCAATAACATACTGTAGCCTAGATACAGGAGAGGGTGTTATGGGAATAAAACCAGTAACATACTGTAGCCTAGATACAGGAGAGGGTGTTATGGGAATAAAACCAGTAACATACCGTAGCCTAGATACAGGAGAGGGTGTTATGGGAATAAAACCAGTAACATACTGTAGCCTAGATACAGGAGAGGGTGTTATGGGACTAAAACCAGTAACATACTGTAGCCTAGATACAGGAGAGGGTGTTATGGGAATAAAACCAATAACATACTGTAGCCTAGATACAGGAGAGGGTGTTATGGGAATAAAACCAGTAACATACTGTAGCCTAGATACAGGAGAGGGTGTTATGGGACTAAAACCAGTAACATACCGTAGCCTAGATACAGGAGAGGGTGTTATGGGAATAAAACCAGTAACATACTGTAGCCTAGATACAGGAGAGGGTGTTATGGGACTAAAACCAGTAACATACCGTAGCCTAGATACAGGAGAGGGTGTTATGGGAATAAAACCAATAACATACTGTAGCCTAGATACAGGAGAGGGTGTTATGGGAATAAAACCAATAACATACCGTAGCCTAGATACAGGAGAGGGTGTTATGGTAATAAAACCAGTAACATACTGTAGCCTAGATACAGGAGAGGGTGTTATGGGAATAAAACCAATAACATACCGTAGCCTAGATACAGGAGAGGGTGTTATGGGAATAAAACCAGTAACATACTGTAGCCTAGATACAGGGGAGGGTGTTATGGGAATAAAACCAGTAACATACCGTAGCCTAGATACAGGAGAGGGTGTTATGGGAATAAAACCAATAACATACCGTAGCCTAGATACAGGAGAGGGTGTTATGGGAATAAAACCAGTAACATACCGTAGCCTAGATACAGGAGAGGGTGTTATGGGAATAAAACCAATAACATACTGTAGCCTAGATACAGGAGAGGGTGTTATGGGAATAAAACCAATAACATACCGTAGCCTAGATACAGGAGAGGGTGTTATGGGACTAAAACCAATAACATACCGTAGCCTAGATACAGGAGAGGGTGTTATGGGAATAAAACCAATAACATACCGTAGCCTAGATACAGGGGAGGGTGTTATGGGAATAAAGTGAACACTAGCAACAGGGTTTATCTGTGAAAAGGATAACTCTGTGACGAGACCAGGATGCTGGTGCATTGGACTAAAACCCCAAACCTACTGTAGATAAAGAGAGGGAAGGACGTTATGGGACTAGAGCCCCACCGTGTCTGGGGAAGTGGAGAGGAGATGTAAAAGCTGTTATGAGATTCTTCCTGGCCGGCAAAAACTCCACAATAAACACTAATATGGCTGAGACATGCCAGTCTACCACTAATATGGCTGAGACATGCCAGTCTACCACTAATATGGCTGAGACATGCCAGTCTACCACTAATATGGCTGAGACATGCCAGTCTACCACTAATATGGCTGAGACATGCCAGTCTACCACTAATATGGCTGAGACATGCCAGTCTGAGACATGCCAGTCTACCACTAATATGGCTGAGACATGCCAGTCTACCACTAATATGGCTGAGACATGCCAGTCTAACACTAATATGGCTGAGACATGCCAGTCTAACACTAATATGGCTGAGACATGCCAGTCTAACACTAATATGGCCGAGACATGCCAGTCTGAGACATGCCAGTCTAACACTAATATGGCTGAGACATGCCAGTCTGAGACATGCCAGTCTACCACTAATATGGCTGAGACATGCCAGTCTACCACTAATATGGTTGAGACATGCCAGTCTGACACTAATATGGCCGAGACATGCCAGTCTACCCCACGGCTGGCGGGTAGACACCAGTCTGGACGAGGAATAGTCTCTCTCTCTGTGTGTGTGTGTGTGTGTGTGTGTGTGTGTGTGTGTGTGTGTGTGTGTGTGTGTGTGTGTGTGTGTGTGTGTGTTTGAGGAGTGTGTGGGTAAGCGGTGTAGGCCAACGATTCAGGAGACTACAGGTAGATCTGAAATGTAGTCCGGAGACAGAAAGAGGGGACTTCCTGCGTCCCACCGCCTGGGTAAAGGATATCACGCCGTGGTATTAGCATAAAAGGAAGGGGACAATATGATTGAGCAGACCGGACTTGGGGCTCAATGATATTTCACTTATAAAGACACAATATCCCAACTAACTTGAACTGAGTTACCTGAAAATGGTGAGAAATGAAATATTGGGGTAATACCAAAGCTAATAAAAGTCAATACAACATGATAAATGTATGGCAGGCAGACGACAGCAAGTCAGGGTTTTTCCTGAATATTAAAGTGCTTTGGCTGGCCGCCTTAAAGTTTTTTAGGGCCGGCCATGTCCAACAATTTGGGATGTAAAAAAAGTTTTCAGTTTCAACTTCAATGATTTAATTATAATGTTTGAGTCACACACACCCACCCATGGCAAGGAAATTAGCTTTTTAACTGCAACATTTTATCTCTGCTTCATGGCAAAATGTGTAGAAAAGCAGAAAATGACCTTTAAAACTGCAACATTTTATCTCTGCCTCATGGCAAAATGTGTAGAAATGCAAAATGTGTAGAATTGATCCAGCAAAACCCCTGAGAACAGGGTCCAGTTCCCTGGCAGATCAACAAGCTCTAATAGAAACCAGGGACTCCATACTGGGGGATCCACCAGTCAGGGTCCAGTTCCCTGGCAGATCAACGAGCTCTAATAGAAACCAGGGACTCTGGGGGATCCACCAGTCAGGGTCCAGTTCCCTGGCAGATCAACGAGCTCTAATAGAAACCAGGGACTCCATACTGGGGGATCCACCAGTCAGGGTCCAGTTCCCTGGCAGATCAACGAGCTCTAATAGAAACCAGGGACTCCATACTGGGGGATCCACCAGTCAGGGTCCAGTTCCCTGGCAGATCAACGAGCTCTAATAGAAACCAGGGACTCTGGGGGATCCACCAGTCAGGGTCCAGTTCCCTGGCAGATCAACGAGCTCTAATAGAAACCAGGGACTCCATACTGGGGGATCCACCAGTCAGGGTCCAGTTCCCTGGCAGATCAACGAGCTCTAATAGAAACCAGGGACTCCATACTGGGGGATCCACCAGTCAGGGTCCAGTTCCCTGGCAGATCAACGAGCTCTAATAGAAACCAGGGACTCCATACTGGGGGATCCACCAGTCAGGGTCCAGTTCCCTGGCAGATCAACGAGCTCTAATAGAAACCAGGGACTCCATACTGGGGGATCCACCAGTCAGGGTCCAGTTCCCTGGCAGATCAACGAGCTCTAATAGAAACCAGGGACTCCATACTGGGGGATCCACCAGTCAGGGTCCAGTTCCCTGGCAGATCAACGAGCTCTAATAGAAACCAGGGACTCCATACTGGGGGATCCACCAGTCAGGGTCCAGTTCCCTGGCAGATCAACGAGCTCTAATAGAAACCAGGGACTCCATACTGGGGGATCCACCAGTCAGGGTCCAGTTCCCTGGCAGATCAACGAGCTCTAATAGAAACCAGGGACTCCATACTGGGGGATCCACCAGTCAGGGTCCAGTTCCCTGGCAGATCAACGAGCTCTAATAGAAACCAGGGACTCCATACTGGGGGATCCACCAGTCAGTGTCCAGTTCCCTGGCAGATCAACAAGCTCTAATAGAAACCAGGGACTCCATACTGGGGGATCCACCAGTCAGGGTCCAGTTCCCTGGCAGATCAACGAGCTCTAATAGAAACCAGGGACTCCATACTGGGGGATCCACCAGTCGCACCTGGATAGAATACAAAGCCACACCCATATGGTGACGACGGCAAATGTCACACAGACTTTTCTTTGCAGAGGAATTGATTTGAAAGACTGAGGCGACTACGGTGCCACACAACCAGTCTTTATGGGATCTGAGATCTAAGGGTTAAAGGTTGAAGGTCAAACCAGGTAGCAGCAAATCAAAATCAAATGTATTTATATAGCCCTTCGTACATCAGCTGATATCTCAAAGTGCTGTACAGAAATCCAGCCTAAAACCCCAAACAGCAAGCAATGCAGGTGTAGAAGCACGGTGGCTAGGAAAAACTCCCTAGAAAGGCCAAAACCTAGGAAGAAACCTAGAGAGGAACCAGGCTATGAGGGGTGGCCAGTTCTCTTCTGGCTGTGCCGGGTGGAGATTATAACAGAACATGGCCAAGATGTTCAAATGTTAATAAATGACCAGCATGGTCAAATAATAATAATCACAGGCAGAACAGTTGAAACTGGAGCAGCAGCATGGCCAGGTGGACTGGGGACAGCAAGGAGTCATCATGTCAGGTAGCCCTGAGGCATGGTCCTAGGGCTCAGGTCCTCCGAGAGAGAGAAAGAAAGAGAGAAGGAGAGAATTAGAGAACGCATACTTAAATTCACACAGGACACCAGGTAGGACAGGAGAAGTACTCCAGATATAACAAACTGACCCTAGCCCCCCGACACATAAACTACTGCAGCATAAATACTGGAGGTTGAGACAGGAGGGGTCAGGAGACACTGTGGCCCCATCCAGCAGGAACTATAGTTATTCTGAGATGGGGTCAGACCAGGAACTATAGTTATTCTGAGATGGGGTCAGACCAGGTAGCAGCAGGAACTATAGTTATTCTGAGATGGGGTCAGACCAGGAACTATAGTTATTCTGAGATGGGGTCAGACCAGGTAACAGCAGGAACTATAGTTATTCTGAGATGGGGTCAGACCAGGTAGCATCAGGAACTATAGTTATTCTGAGATGGGGTCAGACCAGGTAACAGCAGGAACTATAGTTATTCTGAGATGGGGTCAGACCAGGTAGCATCAGGAACTATAGTTATTCTGAGATGGGGTCAGACCAGGTAGCAGCAGGAACTATAGTTATTCTGAGATGGGGTCAGACCAGGAACTATAGTTATTCTGAGATGGGGTCAGACCAGGTAGCATCAGGAACTATAGTTATTCTGAGATGGGGTCAGACCAGGTAGCAGCAGGAACTATAGTTATTCTGAGATGGGGTCAGACCAGGTAGCATCAGGAACTATAGTTATTCTGAGATGGGGTCAGACCTGGTAGCAGCAGGAACTATAGTTATTCTGAGATGGGGTCAGACCAGGTAGCATCAGGAACTATAGTTATTCTGAGATGGGGTCAGACCAGATAGCATCAGGAACTATAGTTATTCTGAGATGGGGTCAGACCAGGAACTATAGTTATTCTGAGATGGGGTCAGACCAGGTAGCAGCAGGAACTATAGTTATTCTGAGATGGGGTCAGACCAGGTAGCATCAGGAACTATAGTTATTCTGAGATGGGGTCAGACAAGGTAGCATCAGGAACTATAGTTATTCTGAGATGGGGTCAGACCAGGAACTATAGTTATTCTGAGATGGGATCAGACCAGGAACTATAGTTATTCTGAGATGGGATCAGACCAGGAACTATAGTTATTCTGAGATGGGGTCAGACCAGGTAGCAGCAGGAACTATAGTTATTCTGAGATGGGGTCAGACCAGGAACTATAGTTATTCTGAGATGGGGTCAGACCAGGTAGCAGCAGGAACTATAGTTATTCTGAGATGGGGTCAGACCAGGAACTATAGTTATTCTGAGATGGGGTCAGACCAGGAACTATAGTTATTCTGAGATGGGGTCAGACCAGGAACTATAGTTATTCTGAGATGGGGTCAGACCAGGAACTATAGTTATTCTGAGATGGGGTCAGACCAGGTAGCAGCAGGAACTATAGTTATTCTGAGATGGGGTCAGACCAGGAACTATAGTTATTCTGAGATGGGGTCAGACCAGGAACTATAGTTATTCTGAGATGGGGTCAGACCAGGAACTATAGTTATTCTGAGATGGGGTCAGACCAGGAACTATAGTTATTCTGAGATGGGGTCAGACCAGGTAGCAGCAGGAACTATAGTTATTCTGAGATGGGGTCAGACCAGGTAGCAGCAGGAACTATAGTTATTCTGAGATGGGGTCAGACCAGGTAGCATCAGGAACTATAGTTATTCTGAGATGGGGTCAGACCAGGAACTATAGTTATTCTGAGATGGGGTCAGACCAGGTAGCAGCAGGAACTATAGTTATTCTGAGATGGGGTCAGACCAGGTAGCATCAGGAACTATAGTTATTCTGAGATGGGGTCAGACAAGGTAGCATCAGGAACTATAGTTATTCTGAGATGGGGTCAGACCAGGAACTATAGTTATTCTGAGATGGGATCAGACCAGGAACTATAGTTATTCTGAGATGGGGTCAGACCAGGTAGCAGCAGGAACTATAGTTATTCTGAGATGGGGTCAAACCAGGTAGCATCAGGAACTATAGTTATTCTGAGATGGGGTCAGACCAGGAACTATAGTTATTCTGAGATGGGGTCAGACCTGGTAGCAGCAGGAACTATAGTTATTCTGAGATGGGGTCAGACCAGGTAGCAGCAGGAACTATAGTTATTCTGAGATGGGGTCAGACCAGGAACTATAGTTATTCTGAGATGGGGTCAGACCAGGTAGCAGCAGGAACTATAGTTATTCTGAGATGGGGTCAGACCAGGAACTATAGTTATTCTGAGATGGGGTCAGACCAGGTAGCAGCAGGAACTATAGTTATTCTGAGATGGGGTCAGACCAGGTAGCATCAGGAACTATAGTTATTCTGAGATGGGGTCAGACCAGGTAACAGCAGGAACTATAGTTATTCTGAGATGGGGTCCGACCAGGTAGCATCAGGAACTATAGTTATTCTGAGATGGGGTCAGACCAGGTAACAGCAGGAACTATAGTTATTCTGAGATGGGGTCAGACCAGGTAGCATCAGGAACTATAGTTATTCTGAGATGGGGTCAGACCAGGAACTATAGTTATTCTGAGATGGGATCAGACCAGGAACTATAGTTATTCTGAGATGGGGTCAGACCAGGTAGCAGCAGGAACTATAGTTATTCTGAGATGGGGTCAAACCAGGTAGCATCAGGAACTATAGTTATTCTGAGATGGGGTCAGACCAGGAACTATAGTTATTCTGAGATGGGGTCAGACCTGGTAGCAGCAGGAACTATAGTTATTCTGAGATGGGGTCAGACCAGGTAGCAGCAGGAACTATAGTTATTCTGAGATGGGGTCAGACCAGGAACTATAGTTATTCTGAGATGGGGTCAGACCAGGTAGCAGCAGGAACTATAGTTATTCTGAGATGGGGTCAGACCAGGAACTATAGTTATTCTGAGATGGGGTCAGACCAGGTAGCAGCAGGAACTATAGTTATTCTGAGATGGGGTCAGACCAGGTAGCATCAGGAACTATAGTTATTCTGAGATGGGGTCAGACCAGGTAACAGCAGGAACTATAGTTATTCTGAGATGGGGTCCGACCAGGTAGCATCAGGAACTATAGTTATTCTGAGATGGGGTCAGACCAGGTAACAGCAGGAACTATAGTTATTCTGAGATGGGGTCAGACCAGGTAGCATCAGGAACTATAGTTATTCTGAGATGGGGTCAGACCTGGTAGCAGCAGGAACTATAGTTATTCTGAGATGGGGTCAGACAAGGTAGCAGCAGGAACTATAGTTATTCTGAGATGGGGTCAGACCAGGAACTATAGTTATTCTGAGATGGGGTCAGACCAGGTAGCAGCAGGAACTATAGTTATTCTGAGATGGGGTCAGACCAGGTAGCATCAGGAACTATAGTTATTCTGAGATGGGGTCAGACCTGGTAGCAGCAGGAACTATAGTTATTCTGAGATGGGGTCAGACCAGGTAGCATCAGGAACTATAGTTATTCTGAGATGGGGTCAGACCAGGTAGCAGCAGGAACTATAGTTATTCTGAGATGGGGTCAGACCAGGAACTATAGTTATTCTGAGATGGGATCAGACCAGGAACTATAGTTATTCTGAGATGGGGTCAGACCAGGTAGCAGCAGGAACTATAGTTATTCTGAGATGGGGTCAGACAAGGTAGCATCAGGAACTATAGTTATTCTGAGATGGGGTCAGACCAGGTAGCAGCAGGAACTATAGTTATTCTGAGATGGGGTCAGACCAGGTAGCATCAGGAACTATAGTTATTCTGAGATGGGGTCAGACCAGGTAGCATCAGGAACTATAGTTATTCTGAGATGGGGTCAGACAAGGTAGCATCAGGAACTATAGTTATTCTGAGATGGGGTCAGACCAGGTAGCAGCAGGAACTATAGTTATTCTGAGATGGGGTCAGACCAGGAACTATAGTTATTCTGAGATGGGGTCAGACCAGGTAACAGCAGGAACTATAGTTATTCTGAGATGGGGTCAGACCAGGTAGCAGCAGGAACTATAGTTATTCTGAGATGGGGTCAGACCAGGTAGCATCAGGAACTATAGTTATTCTGAGATGGGGTCAGACCAGGAACTATAGTTATTCTGAGATGGGGTCAGACCTGGTAGCAGCAGGAACTATAGTTATTCTGAGATGGGGTCAGACCAGGTAGCATCAGGAACTATAGTTATTCTGAGATGGGGTCAGACCAGGAACTATAGTTATTCTGAGATGGGGTCAGACCAGGTAGCAGCAGGAACTATAGTTATTCTGAGATGGGGTCAGACCAGGTAGCAGCAGGAACTATAGTTATTCTGAGATGGGGTCAGACCAGGTAGCAGCAGGAACTATAGTTATTCTGAGATGGGGTCAGACCAGGTAGCAGCAGGAACTATAGTTGTTCTGAGATGGGGTCAGACCAGGTAACAGCAGGAACTATAGTTATTCTGAGATGGGGTCAGACCAGGTAACAGCAAGAACTATAGTTATTCTGAGATGGGGTCAGACCAGGTAGCAGCAGGAACTATAGTTATTCTGAGATGGGGTCAGACCAGGTAGCAGCAGGAACTATAGTTATTCTGAGATGGGGTCAGACCAGGTAGCAGCAGGAACTATAGTTATTCTGAGATGGGGTCAGACCAGGTAGCATCAGGAACTATAGTTATTCTGAGATGGGGTCAGACAAGGTAGCATCAGGAACTATAGTTATTCTGAGATGGGGTCAGACCAGGAACTATAGTTATTCTGAGATGGGGTCAGACAAGGTAGCAGCAGGAACTATAGTTATTCTGAGATGGGGTCAGACCAGGTAGCATCAGGAACTATAGTTATTCTGAGATGGGGTCAGACCAGGTAGCAGCAGGAACTATAGTTATTCTGAGATGGGGTCAGACCAGGTAGCATCAGGAACTATAGTTATTCTGAGATGGGGTCAGACCAGGAACTATAGTTATTCTGAGATGGGGTCAGACCTGGTAGCAGCAGGAACTATAGTTATTCTGAGATGGGGTCAGACCAGGAACTATAGTTATTCTGAGATGGGGTCAGACCTGGTAGCAGCAGTAACTATAGTTATTCTGAGATGGGGTCAGACCAGGAACTATAGTTATTCTGAGATGGGGTCAGACAAGGTAGCATCAGGAACTATAGTTATTCTGAGATGGGGTCAGACCAGGTAGCATCAGGAACTATAGTTATTCTGAGATGGGGTCAGACCAGGTAGCATCAGGAACTATAGTTATTCTGAGATGGGGTCAGACCAGGAACTATAGTTATTCTGAGATGGGGTCAGACCAGGTAGCAGCAGGAACTATAGTTATTCTGAGATGGGGTCAGACCAGGTAGCAGCAGGAACTATAGTTATTCTGAGATGGGGTCAGACCAGGAACTATAGTTATTCTGAGATGGGGTCAGACCAGGTAACAGCAGGAACTATAGTTATTCTGAGATGGGGTCAGACCAGGTAGCAGCAGGAACTATAGTTATTCTGAGATGGGGTCAGACCAGGAACTATAGTTATTCTGAGATGGGGTCAGACCAGGTAACAGCAGGAACTATAGTTATTCTGAGATGGGGTCAGACCAGGTAGCAGCAGGAACTATAGTTATTCTGAGATGGGGTCAGACCAGGTAGCATCAGGAACTATAGTTATTCTGAGATGGGGTCAGACCAGGTAGCAGCAGGAACTATAGTTATTCTGAGATGGGGTCAGACCAGGTAGCAGCAGGAACTATAGTTATTCTGAGATGGGGTCAGACCAGGTAGCATCAGGAACTATAGTTATTCTGAGATAGGGTCAGACCAGGTAGCAGCAGGAACTATAGTTATTCTGAGATGGGGTCAGACCAGGTAGCAGCAGGAACTATAGTTATTCTGAGATGGGGTCAGACCAGGTAACAGCAGGAACTATAGTTATTCTGAGATGGGGTCAGACCAGGAACTATAGTTATTCTGAGATGGGGTCAGACCAGGTAGCAGCAGGAACTATAGTTATTCTGAGATGGGGTCAGACCAGGTAGCATCAGGAACTATAGTTATTCTGAGATGGGGTCAGACCAGGAACTATAGTTATTCTGAGATGGGGTCAGACCAGGAACTATAGTTATTCTGAGATGGGGTCAGACCAGGAACTATAGTTATTCTGAGATGGGGTCAGACCAGGAACTATAGTTATTCTGAGATGGGGTCAGACCAGGTAGCAGCAGGAACTATAGTTATTCTGAGATGGGGTCAGACCAGGAACTATAGTTATTCTGAGATGGGGTCAGACCAGGAACTATAGTTATTCTGAGATGGGATCAGACCAGGAACTATAGTTATTCTGAGATGGGGTCAGACCAGGAACTATAGTTATTCTGAGATGGGGTCAGACCAGGAACTATAGTTATTCTGAGATGGGGTCAGACCAGGAACTATAGTTATTCTGAGATGCTATCGCGGCTTCTACATCTCAAAGCATTACTATTTGTGGTTGCCTAGCGCTGGCTGGCTGACTGGCTGGCTGACTGGCTGGCTGACTGGCTGGCTGGCTGACTGGCTGGCTGGCTGGCTGACTGGCTGACTGGTTGACTGGCTGGCTGACTGGCTGGCTGGCTGGCTGGCTGTGCATGCGTGCGCGTGAGCGTGTGAGCGAGCGAGAGAGTGATAGCAAGAGAAAGAGACAGAGAGAGAGGGAAGATTTTTACCAAATTATCGTACGACAGACCACGTGTTCACCCTGCACACCCTAATTAACAAACATACAAACCAAAACAAAGGCAAAGTCTTCTCATGCTTTGTTGATTTCAAAAAAGCCTTTGAAACAATTTGGAATGAGGGTCTGCTATACAAACTGATGGAAAGTGGTGTTGAAGGAATAACATACAACATTATAAAATCCATGAACACAAACAACAAGTGTGCGTTTAAAATATGCAAAAAACACACATTGCTTCAGGACCATGGGGTGAGACAGGGATGCAGCTTAAGCCCCACCCTCTTCAACATATATATCAACGAATTGGCGAGGGCATTAGTACAGTCTGCAGTACCCGGCCTCACCCTACTAGAATCTGAAGTCAAATGTCTACTGTTTGGTGATGATCTGGTGCTTCTGTCACCAACCAAGGAGGGCCTACAGCAGCACCTAGATCTTCTGCACATATTCTGTCAGACCTGGGCCCCGACAGTAAATCTCAGTAAGACAAAAAATAATGGTGTTCCAAAAAAAGTCCAGTCGCCAGGACCACAAATACAAATTCCATCTAGACACCGTTGCCCAAGAGCGCACAAAAAACAATACATTCCTCGGCCTAAACATCAGCACCACAGGTAAATTCAACAAAGCTGTGAACGAGCTGAGATACAAGGCAAGAAGGGCCTTCTATGCCGCCAAAAGGAACATAAAATTTGACATCCCAATTAGGATCTGGCTAAAAATACTTGAATCAGTCATAGAGCCCATTGCCCTTTATGGTTGTGAGGTCTGGGGTCCGCTCACCGATCAAGACTTCACAAAATGAGACAAACACCAAATTGAGAATCTGCATGCAGAATTCTGCAAAAATATACTCCATGTACAATGTGAAACACCAAATAATGCCTGCAGTGCAGAATTAGGCCGATACCCACTAATTATCAAAATCCAGAAAAGGGCTGTGAAATTCCTAAAAGGAAGCAATTCCCAAACCTTCCATCACCTACAGAGAGATGAACCTGGAGAAGAGTCCCCTAAGCAAGCTGGTCCTGGGGCTCTGTTCACAAACACAAACACACCCCACAGAGCCCCAGGACAGCAGCACAATTAGACCCAACCAAATCAATGAGAAAAAAAAAAGATCATTACAAGACACATTGGAAAGAATTAACAAAAAAACAGAGCAAACTAGAATGTTATTTGGCCCTAAACAGAGAGTACACAGTGGCAGAATACCTGACCACTGTGACTGACCCAAAATTAAGGAAAGCTTTGACTATGTACAGACTCAGTGAGCATAGCCTTGCTATTGAGAAAGGCCGCCGTAGGCAGACATGGCTCTCAAGAGAAGACAGGCTATGTGCACACTGCCCACAAAATGAGGTGGAAACTGAGCTGCACTTCCTAACCTCCTGCCAAATATATGACCATATTAGAGACACATATTTCCCTCAGATTACAGAGACCCACAAAGAATTTGAAAACAAATCTAATTTTGATAAACTCCCATATCTACTGGGTGAAATACCACAGGGTTCCATCACAGCAGCAAGATTTGTGACCTGTTGCCACAAGAAAAGTGCAACCAGTGAAGAACAAACACCATTGTAAATACAACCCATATTTATGTTGATTTATTTTCTCATTTGCACATCGTTACAAAACTGTCTATAGACATAATATGACATTTGAAATGGTACTTTTGGAAGTGTAATGTTTACTCTTCATTTTTATTCTTTATTTCACTTTTGTTTATTATCTATTTAACTTGCTTTTGCAATGTTTACAATGTTTCCCATGCCAATAAAGCCCTTGAATTCAATTCAATTGAATTGAGAGAGACAGAGAAAGAGAGAGAGAAAGAGAGAGAGAAAGAGAGAGAGACAGAGAGAGGGAGACAGAGACAGAGAGAGAGAGGAGGGTGAATGTTGCATTCTTCATTGTTTCCTACTTTCTCTATATAATATACCTCTGCCAAGGCAGGATGGAGGGAGGGGCCAGAGGTGAAGGAAGGGACTGGGTGGAGAGAGAGAGAGCGAGAGAGAGAGAGAGAGAGAGAGAGAGAGAGAGAGAGAGAGGAGAGAGGAGAGAGAGAGAAAGAGAGAGAGAGCGATAGGCCACCCCAGAGAGGAGTATGAGGCAAGTCCTGTCATTGCCTCTTCATCATTTCTAAACTCTTCTCCACCCCCTCCCTTCTTCCAAGCTCTCTGTGACACATTAGGAGTCCCACTGCTTGTGGTCTGTAAATCTGTTCCATCTCAGCCATGTGACTGTATGCTTTGTGGGTATAGAGGACCCTGCACACTGTGTGAGGGGGTCATGGCAGGGGTTGGGGTTAGGGTTAGGGCAGGGGTTGGGTTAGGGCAGGGGTTGGGGTTAGGTTAGGTTAGGTCAGGGGTTGGGGTTAGGGTTAGGGGTTGGGTTAGGGCAGGGGTTAGGGCTGGGGTTAGGGCTGGGTTAGGGCTGGGTTAGGGGTTGGGTTAGGGCTGGGGTTAGGGGTTGGGTTAGGGCTGGGGTTAGGGCTGGGTTAGGGCAGGGGTTAGGGGTTGGGTTAGGGCAGGGGTTAGGGGTTGGGTTAGGGCAGGGGTTAGGGCTGGGGTTAGGGGTTGGGTTAGGGCAGGAGTTAGGGCTGGGTTAGGGCAGGGGTTAGGGGTTGGGTTAGGGCAGGGGTTAGGGCTGGGGTTAGGGGTTGGGTTAGGGAAGGGGTTAGGCAGGGGTTGGGTTAGGGCAGGGGTTAGGGCTGGGTTAGGGCTGGGGTTAGGGGTTGGGTTAGGGCTGGGGTTAGGGGTTGGGTTAGGGAAGGGGTTAGGGCAGGGGTTGGGTTAGGGCAGGGGTTGGGTTAGGGCTGGGGTTGGGGTTAGGGTTAGAGCAGGGCTTGGGTTAGAGCTGGGTTAGGGCTGGGGACAGGGCTGGAGCTGGGGACAGGGCTGGAGCTGGGGACAGGGCTGGAGCTGGGGAAAGGGCTGGAGCTGGGGACAGGGCTAGGGATTGGGGTGGCAGTCAGATTATGGGTCTGAAGGGAGGAATAACAGAACGTGTTTTAGTGAGGAGGATCGTTTTCAAAGAGAGAGGCAGCAGAGAAGAGAGGGAGAGGAAGTTGTCCAATAAAAAGCGGACATTTGTTTTGTGTATGTTGCCCTCTGCCAAAACGATGTCCACCGCCCCTCACCGCTGCAGGAAAAGCCTTTCACCACCTGTTTATAAGCAGGTAGAGGAGAGAATAGAGGAAGGAGATTGATTTTATCACCTGTTTATAAGCAGGTAGAGGAGAGAATAGAGGACGGAGATTGATTTTATCACCTGTTTATAAGCAGGTAGAGGAGAGAATAGAGGACGGAGATTGATTTTATCACCTGTTTATAAGCAGGTAGAGGAGAGAATAGAGGAAGGAGATTGATTTTATCACCTGTTTATAAGCAGGTAGAGGAGAGAATAGAGGACGGAGATTGATTTTATCACCTGTTTATAAGCAGGTAGAGGAGAGAATAGAGGACGGAGATTGATTTTATCACCTGTTTATAAGCAGGTAGAGGAGAGAATAGAGGAAGGAGATTGATTTTATCACCTGTTTATAAGCAGGTAGAGGAGAGAATAGAGGACGGAGATTGATTTTATCACCTGTTTATAAGCAGGTAGAGGAGAGAATAGAGGAAGGAGATTGATTTTATCACCTGTTTATAAGCAGGTAGAGGAGACAATAGAGGACGGAGATTGATTTTATCACCTGTTTATAAGCAGGTAGAGGAGAGAATAGAGGACGGAGATTGATTTTATCACCTGTTTATAAGCAGGTAGAGGAGAGAATAGAGGACGGAGATTGATTTTATCACCTGTTTATAAGCAGGTAGAGGAGAGAATAGAGGAAGGAGATTGATTTTATCACCTGTTTATAAGCAGGTAGAGGAGAGAATAGAGGAAGGAGATTGATTTTATCACCTGTTTATAAGCAGGTAGAGGAGAGAATAGAGGACGGAGATTGATTTTATCACCTGTTTATAAGCAGGTAGAGGAGAGAATAGAGGACGGAGATTGATTTTATCACCTGTTTATAAGCAGGTAGAGGAGAGAATAGAGGAAGGAGATTGATTTTATCACCTGTTTATAAGCAGGTAGAGGAGAGAATAGAGGACGGAGATTGATTTTATCACCTGTTTATAAGCAGGTAGAGGAGAGAATAGAGGACGGAGATTGATTTTATCACCTGTTTATAAGCAGGTAGAGGAGAGAATAGAGGACGGAGATTGATTTTATCACCTGTTTATAAGCAGGTAGAGGAGAGAATAGAGGAAGGAGATTGATTTTATCACCTGTTTATAAGCAGGTAGAGGAGAGAATAGAGGACGGAGATTGATTTTATCACCTGTTTATAAGCAGGTAGAGGAGAGAATAGAGGACGGAGATTGATTTTATCACCTGTTTATAAGCAGGTAGAGGAGAGAATAGAGGACGGAGATTGATTTTATCACCTGTTTATAAGCAGGTAGAGGAGAGAATAGAGGACGGAGATTGATTTTATCACCTGTTTATAAGCAGGTAGAGGAGAGAATAGAGGACGGAGATTGATTTTATCACCTGTTTATAAGCAGGTAGAGGAGAGAATAGAGGACGGAGATTGATTTTATCACCTGTTTATAAGCAGGTAGAGGAGAGAATAGAGGACGGAGATTGATTTCATCACCTGTTTATAAGCAGGTAGAGGAGAGAATAGAGGAAGGAGATTGATTTTATCACCTGTTTATAAGCAGGTAGAGGAGAGAATAGAGGACGGAGATTGATTTTATCACCTGTTTATAAGCAGGTAGAGGAGAGAATAGAGGACGGAGATTGATTTTATCACCTGTTTATAAGCAGGTAGAGGAGAGAATAGAGGAAGGAGATTGATTTTATCACCTGTTTATAAGCAGGTAGAGGAGAGAATAGAGGACGGAGATTGATTTTATCACCTGTTTATAAGCAGGTAGAGGAGAGAATAGAGGACGGAGATTGATTTTATCACCTGTTTATAAGCAGGTAGAGGAGAGAATAGAGGAAGGAGATTGATTTTATCACCTGTTTATAAGCAGGTAGAGGAGAGAATAGAGGACGGAGATTGATTTTATCACCTGTTTATAAGCAGGTAGAGGAGAGAATAGAGGACGGAGATTGATTTTATCACCTGTTTATAAGCAGGTAGAGGAGAGAATAGAGGAAGGAGATTGAGAGTAAGTCTGCAGAGTGGAAGTACATGAGGTATTTTTTTTCCCCTAGAGAATGTCTTGAAGGTATTACGTTATCGGCTATAGTGTGAAGGTGGTCTGCAACAGAGACAGGTAGACTCTGGACAACCAATCAGACCAGGGGATATTATAGGGCTGTAGTACTGTGCAGAGTTAGAGGCAGGACTATGGACAACCAATCAGACCAGGGGATATTATAGGGCTGTAGTACTGTGCAGAGTTAGAGGCAGGACTATGGACAACCAATCAGACCAGGGGATATTATAGGGCTGTAGTACTGTGCAGAGTTAGAGGCAGAGTCAGAAACCGTTCTGGACTGTGCAGTGTTAGAGGCAGAGTTAGAGGCAGAGTTAGAAACAGAGTTAGAGACAGAGTTAGAGGCAGAGTTAGAGGCAGAGTTAGAGACAGATTTAGAGACAGAGTTAGAGGCAGAGTTAGAGACAGATTTAGAGACAGAGTTAGAGGCAGAGTTAGAGACAGAGATAGAGACAGAGTTAGAGACAGAGTTAGAGACAGAGTTAGAGACAGAGTTAGAGACAGAGTTAGAGGGAGATTCAGAAACAGATCTGGACTGTGCAGGTTGAAACAATTGTAAACAGAGCAGCAGCCTATAAACTGGGGGGGGGTAACTTGACTAATATGCTGCCTGTCGGGAGAACAACTGTAGAATATTCTCTGGGGGGTAATCTTCCTCCTCTTTACTCCGTCCCCGGAGTGAACATGCCTACGTCCTGAATGGAGCACTATTCCCCCCCCACATAGTGCACTACTTCTAGACCAGAGTCCTTCATGGGGGAAAGAACATGGTGCCATTTGGAACGCAGCCCTGAACACAGCAGTCCGTCTGTTAGTCATTATGCAACAACTACACTAATGAATGAAACAACCACGTCTCTAGAAAGCAGCCCCGTTTCCTCCTCAGGTGTGTGACATCATCAAACCGAGACCACATGTTGTCCTGGCTGCTGATGCTGATTGATGCCGTTCACAATAACTCCTAATTGGCCTACTTGGTAAATAAAGCGGCCGTTGTCTCGGTCTACAGTGACCTTTACAGCTGCTATATTTAGGGAAACATTATTACTGACCCCTAAACAAGCCTTCTGGAAGCCAGCGGAAACGTGTTGGAAAACAGTTTCATTGGGAAAACTGAGTCACTGACTAAAACCTAGTTAGTTGAGTCAGTATTGAGTCAAAACACCAAGAGAACACCCCGCGTAACAATAACTGTCCACGGCCTCGCAGGACGTTTAATAACATCCACAGCGAAGAGAAGACAAAAATGTATACGTGAACACGCTTTCCCCTCTGCAGAGCACATTCAGTCCATTTCCCTTGTCTGGGATGTTGGGGACACGTGTAGAGACCGTTGAGCTGTTGGAGACCCGTCCACAACGTTAGCTGAACAGGGGGGATAAATCCCAGGGATTCTGTTCTTTATCTTCTGGATCTCTGGAAATCTGATGACGGAGTGGGAGGGATTAGACAGAGCAATGCATATGGGTCTTTCTATAAACTAGGGTACTAGTTAACGTTTATCTGCCGAAGTCGATGCCTCTCTCCACACGAACGTGACAGAGTGGGAGGGATTAGACAGAGTAATGTATATGGGTCTTTCTATAAACTAGGGTACTAGTTAACGTTTATCTGCCGAAGTCGATGCCTCTCTCCACACGACGTGACAGAGTGGGAGGGATTAGACAGAGTAATGCATATGGGTCTTTCTATAAACTAGGGTACTAGTTAACGTTTATCTGCCAAAGTCGATGCCTCTCGCCACACGACGTGACAGAGTGGGAGGGATTAGACAGAGTAATGTATATGGGTCTTTCTATAAACTAGGAAATATTATAGTACTGTTAACGTTTATTGCAACAACAACAACAAAAATATTATTATGTATTGTATTTTTATTTAACTAACCTTTATTTAACTAGGCAAGTCAGTTAAGAACAAATTCTTATTTACAATGACAGATCTACCCCGGCCAAACCCGGACGACGCTGGGCCAATCGTGCGCCGCCCTATAGGACGTACTGTATGGGTCTTTCCATAAATTAGGGTACTAGTTAGCATTTATTTTACTAGGCAATTCAGTTAAGAACAAATTCTTATTTTCCATGACGGTCTAGGAACAGTGGGTTAACTGGTCTAGGAACAGTGGGTTAACTGGTCTAGGAACAGTGGGTTAACTGGTCTAGGAACAGTGGGATAACTGCCTTGTTCAGGGGCAGAACGACAGATTTGTACCTTGTCAGCTCAGGGATTTGAACTTGTAACCTTCCGGTTACTAGTCCACCGCTCTAACCACTAGGCTACCCTGCCGCCCCATGATGCCATTATTGATTATTATTACTATTATCAATGATTTAGTTGACAAAACCCATTGTATTATTGTATTAAATTATTATATCAACTATTAAAACATGTAGAAATGGTGTTGTTTATCTTTTTAATTATTCAGGAATGTTTAGCACGGCTATAAATGATAGAGAAGTTGACTAAAAGCACAAACAGACCTGCTACTAGGCAGGACACAGAAACATGCAGTGTCCATGTTTCATCGGACATAACAGACCTGCTACTAGGCAGGACAGACCTGCTACTAGGCAGGACACAGAAACATGCAGTGTCCATGTTTCATCGGACATAACAGACCTGCTACTAGGCAGGACAGACCTGCTACTAGGCAGGACACAGAAACATGCAGTGTCCATGTTTCATCGGACATAACAGACCTGCTACTTGGCAGGACACAGAAACATGCAGTGTCCATGTTTCATCGGACATAACAGACCTGCTACTAGGCAGGACACGGAAACATGCAGTGTCCATGTTTCATGAGGCATTTAGAATGACATGTAAATGTTGTGTTGTTGCTAGGTGGAGTTATGGTCTCATTGTGCCATGTAGATGTTGTGTTGTTGCCAGGTGGAGTTATGGTCTTATTGTGACATGTAGATGTTGTGTTGTTGCTAGGTGGAGTTATGGTCTCATTGTGACATGTAGATGTTGTGTTGTTGCCAGGTGGAGTTGTGGTCTCATTGTGACATGTAGATGTTGTGTTGTTGCCAGGTGGAGTTATGGTCTTATTGTGACATGTAGATGTTGTGTTGTTGCCAGGTGGAGTTATGGTCTTATTGTGACATGTAGATGTTGTGTTGTTGCCAGGTGGAGTTATGGTCTTATTGTGACATGTAGATGTTGTGTTGTTGCCAGGTGGAGTTGTGGTCTCATTGTGACATGT
The DNA here is from genome assembly GCF_057628025.1 of Oncorhynchus mykiss. Lineage (NCBI taxonomy): Eukaryota > Metazoa > Chordata > Actinopteri > Salmoniformes > Salmonidae > Oncorhynchus > Oncorhynchus mykiss. Next base: position 84,522,143 of record NC_143036.1, on the reverse strand, counting down.
AGATGTTGTGTTGTTGCCAGGTGGATGTGTTGTTGCCAGGTGGAGTTATGGTCTTATTGTGACATGTAGATGTTGTGTTGTTGCCAGGTGGAGTTATGGTCTTATTGTGACATGTAGATGTTGTGTTGTTGCCAGGTGGAGTTATGGTCTCATTGTGACATGTAGATGTTGTGTTGTTGCCAGGTGGAGTTGTGGTCTCATTGTGACATGTAGATGTTGTGTTGTTGCCAGGTGGAGTTGTGGTCTCATTGTGACATGTAAATGTTGTGTTGTTGCTAGGTGGAGTTGTGGTCTTATTGTGACATGTAGATGTTGTGTTGTTGCCAGGTGGAGTTATGGTCTCATTGTGACATGTAGATGTTGTGTTGTTGCCAGGTGGAGTTGTGGTCTCATTGTGACATGTAGATGTTGTGTTGTTGCCAGGTGGAGTTATGGTCTCATTGTGACATGTAGATGTTGTGTTGTTGCCAGGTGGAGTTATGGTCTCATTGTGACATGTAGATGTTGTGTTGTTGCCAGGTGGAGTTATGGTCTCATTGTGACATGTAGATGTTGTGTTGTTGCCAGGTGGAGTTGTGGTCTCATTGTGGCATGTAGATGTTGTGTTGTTGCCAGGTGGAGTTATGGTCTCATTGTGACATGTAGATGTTGTGTTGTTGCCAGGTGGAGTCATGGTCTTATTGTGACATGTAGATGTTGTGTTGTTGCCAGGTGGAGTTATGGTCTCATTGTGACATGTAGATGTTGTGTTGTTGCCAGGTGGAGTTATGGTCTCATTGTGACATGTAGATGTTGTGTTGTTGCCAGGTGGAGTTATGGTCTCATTGTGACATGTAGATGTTGTGTTGTTGCCAGGTGGAGTTATGGTCTCATTGTGCCTTTCTAGAATTTCTGTTTACTACATACGTGAAGCTGCAAGAAAATGTAATTCACATGTACAGTTTATCAAACCAGTTTGAACATTTTAACCCGGATGTCATACACTGACCTGTATACTGTAGCTCTGGGATTAGTTGATATGACTGATTAGAGAAACAGGACATATCAAATACCTGGTTTAAATATGGCGCCTCATCAGTTGCCCCAAGCCAAAGTGGCGCTTTTTTCCCCCCTTAGTAGGCGAGGTAGCGAAGAGTGCTTGTGAAACTCCCTCCTCTCCTGAAGGCAGAACAACAGGAAGTTTGATAAACAGTGTGGTGAGTGCATCATTCCTCTCCTTCACTCTGACTGGAGACTAACTGACAGGAGCTGAAATGTCGCCAATCCAGTCCAGCTGTTCAGAACAGCCTTGGAACGTTCCAATGAAACACAGCGAGAAAACCTCCCAAACAAGCAAGATTCAATTCTCCCAACCAAGCAAGATTCAATTTTTCCATACAAGCAAGATTCAATTCTCCCGACCAAGCAAGATTCAAACCTCCCAACCAAGCAAGATTCAATTCTCCCGACCAAGCAAGATTCAAACCTCCCAACCAAGCAAGATTCAATTCTCCCAACCAAACAAGATTCAAACCTCCCAACCAAGCAAGATTCAAACCTCCCAACCAAGCAAGATTCAAGCCTCCCAACCAAGCAAGATTCAAACCTCCCAACCAAGCAAGATTCAAACCTCCCAACCAAGCAAGATTCAATTTTCCCAACCAAGCAAGATTCAATTTTCCCAACCAAGCAAGATTCAATTCTCCCAACCAAGCAAGATTCAAACCTCCCAACCAAGCACGATTCAAACCTCCCAACCACGCAAGATTCAATTCTCCCAACCAAGCAAGATTCAATTCTCCCAACCAAGCAAGATTCAATCCTCCCAACCAAGCAAGATTCAAACCTCCCAACCACGCAAGAATCCATTCTGAACCAAGCAAGACTCAAATCTCCCAAACAAACTAGATTCAAACCTCCCAACCAAGCAAGAATCCATCCTGAACCAAGCAAGATTCAAACCTCCCAACCAAACAAGAATCCAGCCTGAACCAAGCAAGATTCAAACCTCCCAACCAAACAAGATTCAAACCTCCCAACCAAGCAAGATTCAAGCCTCCTAACCAAGCAAGATTCAAGCCTCCCAACCAAACAAGATTCAAACCTCCCAACCAAGCAAGTTTCAAGCCTCCTAACCAAGCAAGATTCAAACCTCCCAACCAAACAAGATTCAAACCTCCCAACCAAGCAAGATTCAAACCTCCCAACCAAGCAAGTTTCAAGCCTCCTAACCAAGCAAGATTCAAACCTCCCAACCAAACAAGATTCAAATCTCCCGACCAAGCAAGATTCAAACCT
>NC_143036.1:84157366-84179866 GCF_057628025.1 Oncorhynchus mykiss | reverse complement strand
GTTCTCTGTTTAGTGAGTCCTCCAGATCAGAGGCAGTAGGGATGACCAGGGATGTTCTCTGTTTAGTGAGTCCTCCATATCAGAGGCAGTAGGGATGACCAGGGATGTTCTCTGTTTAGTGAGTCCTCCAGATCAGAGGCAGTAGGGATGACCAGGGATGTTCTCTGTTTAGTTAGTCCTCCAGATCAGAGACAGTAGAGATGACCAGGGATGTTCTCTGTTTAGTGAGTCCTCCAGATCAGAGGCAGTAGGGAGGACCAGGGATGTTCTCTGTTTAGTGAGTCCTCCAGATCAGAGGCAATAGAGATGACCAGGGATGTTCTCTGGTTAGTGCGTCCTCCAGATCAGAGGCAGTAGGGATGACCAGGGATGTTCTCTGTTTAGTTAGTCCTCCAGATCAGAGACAGTAAGGATGACCAGGGATGTTCTCTGTTTAGTGAGTCCTCCAGATCAGAGGCAGTAGGGAGGACCAGGGATGTTCTCTGTTTAGTGAGTCCTCCAGATCAGAGGCAATAGAGATGACCAGGGATGTTCTCTGTTTAGTGAGTCCTCCAGATCAGAGGCAGTAGGGATGACCAGGGATGTTCTCTGTTTAGTGAGTCCTCCAAATCAGAGGCAGTAGGGATGACCAGGGATGTTCTCTGTTTAGTGAGTCCTCCAGATCAGAGGCAGTAGGGAGGACCAGGGATGTTCTCTGTTCAGTGAGTCCTCCAGATCAGAGGCAGTAGGGAGGACCAGGGATGTTCTCTGTTTAGTGAGTCCTCCAGATCAGAGGCAATAGAGATGACCAGGGATGTTCTCTGTTTAGTGAGTCCTCCAGATCAGAGGCAGTAGGGATGACCAGGGATGTTCTCTGTTTAGTGAGTCCTCCAGATCAGAGACAGTAGGGAGGACCAGGGATGTTCTCTGTTTAGTGACTCCTCCAGATCAGAGACAGTAGAGATGACCAGGGATGTTCTCTGTTTAGTGAGTCCTCCAGATCAGAGGCAGTAGGGAGGACCAGGGATGTTCTCTGTTTAGTGAGTCCTCCAGATCAGAGGCAATAGAGATTACCAGGGATGTTCTCTGGTTAGTGAGTCCTCCAGATCAGAGGCAGTAGGGATGACCAGGGAAGTTCTCTGTTTAGTTAGTCCTCCAGATCAGAGACAGTAAGGATGACCAGGGATGTTCTCTGTTTAGTGAGTCCTCCAGATCAGAGGCAGTAGGGATGATCAGGGATGTTCTCTGTTTAGTTAGTCCTCCAGATCAGAGACAGTAGTGATGACCAGGGATGTTCTCTGTTTAGTTAGTCCTCCAGATCAGAGACAGTAAGGATGACCAGGGATGTTCTCTGTTTAGTGAGTCCTCCAGATCAGAGGCAGTAGGGATGACCAGGGATGTTCTCTGTTTAGTGAGTCCTCCAGATCAGAGACAGTAGGGATGACCAGGGATGTTCTCTGTTTAGTTAGTCCTCCAGATCAGAGGCAGTAGGGATGACCAGGGATGTTCTCTGTTTAGTGACTCCTCCAGATCAGAGACAGTAGGGAGGACCAGGGATGTTCTCTGTTTAGTGAGTCCTCCAGATCAGAGGCAGTAGGGAGGACCAGGGATGTTCTCTGTTTAGTGAGTCCTCCAGATCAGAGACAGTAGGGAGGACCAGGGATGTTCTCTGTTTAGTGACTCCTCCAGATCAGAGACAGTAGAGATGACCAGGGATGTTCTCTGTTTAGTGAGTCCTCCAGATCAGAGGCAGTAGGGAGGACCAGGGATGTTCTCTGTTTAGTGAGTCCTCCAGATCAGAGGCAATAGAGATTACCAGGGATGTTCTCTGGTTAGTGAGTCCTCCAGATCAGAGGCAGTAGGGATGACCAGGGAAGTTCTCTGTTTAGTTAGTCCTCCAGATCAGAGACAGTAAGGATGACCAGGGATGTTCTCTGTTTAGTGAGTCCTCCAGATCAGAGGCAGTAGGGATGATCAGGGATGTTCTCTGTTTAGTTAGTCCTCCAGATCAGAGACAGTAGTGATGACCAGGGATGTTCTCTGTTTAGTTAGTCCTCCAGATCAGAGACAGTAAGGATGACCAGGGATGTTCTCTGTTTAGTGAGTCCTCCAGATCAGAGGCAGTAGGGATGACCAGGGATGTTCTCTGTTTAGTTAGTCCTCCAGATCAGAGGCAGTAGGGATGACCAGGGATGTTCTCTGTTTAGTGAGTCCTCCAGATCAGAGGCAGTAGGGATGACCAGGGATGTTCTCTGTTTAGTGAGTCCTCCAGATCAGAGACAGTAGGGATGACCAGGGATGTTCTCTGTTTAGTTAGTCCTCCAGATCAGAGGCAGTAGGGATGACCAGGGATGTTCTCTGTTTAGTGACTCCTCCAGATCAGAGACAGTAGGGAGGACCAGGGATGTTCTCTGTTTAGTGAGTCCTCCAGATCAGAGGCAGTAGGGAGGACCAGGGATGTTCTCTGTTTAGTGAGTCCTCCAGATCAGAGGCAATAGAGATGACCAGGGATGTTCTCTGTTTAGTGAGTCCTCCAGATCAGAGGCAGTAGGGATGACCAGGGATGTTCTCTGTTTAGTGAGTCCTCCAGATCAGAGGCAGTAGGGATGACCAGGGATGTTCTCTGTTTAGTGAGTCCTCCAGATCAGAGGCAGTAGGGATGACCAGGGATGTTCTCTGTTTAGTGAGTCCTCCAGATCAGAGGCAGTAGGGATGACCAGGGATGTTCTCTGTTTAGTTAGTCCTCCAGATCAGAGACAGTAGAGATGACCAGGGATGTTCTCTGTTTAGTGAGTCCTTCAGATCAGAGGCAGTAGGGAGGACCAGGGATGTTCTCTGTTTAGTGAGTCCTCCAGATCAGAGGCAATAGAGATGACCAGGGATGTTCTCTGGTTAGTGAGTCCTCCAGATCAGAGGCAGTAGGGATGACCAGGGATGTTCTCTGTTTAGTTAGTCCTCCAGATCAGAGACAGTAAGGATGACCAGGGATGTTCTCTGTTTAGTGAGTCCTCCAGATCAGAGGCAGTAGGGAGGACCAGGGATGTTCTCTGTTTAGTGAGTCCTCCAGATCAGAGGCAATAGAGATGACCAGGGATGTTCTCTGGTTAGTGAGTCCTCCAGATCAGAGGCAGTAGGGATGACCAGGGATGTTCTCTGTTTAGTTAGTCCTCCAGATCAGAGACAGTAAGGATGACCAGGGATGTTTTCTGTTTAGTGAGTCCTCCAGATCAGAGGCAGTAGGGAGGACCAGGGATGTTCTCTGTTTAGTGAGTCCTCCAGATCAGAGGCAATAGAGATGACCAGGGATGTTCTCTGTTTAGTGAGTCCTCCAGATCAGAGGCAGTAGGGATGACCAGGGATGTTCTCTGTTTAGTTAGTCCTCCAGATCAGAGGCAGTAGGGATGACCAGGGATGTTCTCTGTTTAGTGAGTCCTCCAGATCAGAGGCAGTAGGGATGACCAGGGATGTTCTCTGTTTAGTGAGTCCTCCAGATCAGAGGCAGTAAGGATGACCAGGGATGTTCTCTGTTTAGTGAGTCCTCCAGATCAGAGGCAATAGAGATGACCAGGGATGTTCTCTGTTTAGTGAGTCCTCCAGATCAGAGGCAGTAGGGATGACCAGGGATGTTCTCTGTTTAGTGAGTCCTCGAGATCAGAGGCAGTAGGGATGACCAGGGATGTTCTCTGTTTAGTTAGTCCTCCAGATCAGAGACAGTAGTGATGACCAGGGATGTTCTCTGTTTAGTTAGTCCTCCAGATCAGAGACAGTAAGGATGACCAGGGATGTTCTCTGTTTAGTGAGTCCTCCAGTTCAGAGGCATTAGGGATGACCAGGGATGTTCTCTGTTTAGTGAGTCCTCCAGATCAGAGACAGTAGTGATGACCAGGGATGTTCTCTGTTTAGTTAGTCCTCCAGATCAGAGACAGTAAGGATGACCAGGGATGTTCTCTGTTTAGTGAGTCCTCCAGATCAGAGGCAGTAGGGATGACCAGGGATGTTCTCTGTTTAGTTAGTCCTCCAGATCAGAGACAGTAGTGAGGACCAGGGATGTTCTCTGTTTAGTTAGTCCTCCAGATAAGAGACAGTAAGGATGACCAGGGATGTTCTCTGTTTAGTGAGTCCTCCAGATCAGAGGCAGTAGGGATGACCAGGGATGTTCTCTTTTTAGTTAGTCCTCCAGATCAGAGACAGTAGTGATGACCAGGGATGTTCTCTGTTTAGTTAGTCCTCCAGATCAGAGACAGTAAGGATGACCAGGGATGTTCTCTGTTTAGTGAGTCCTCTAGATCAGAGGCAGTAGGGATGACCAGGGATGTTCTCTGTTTAGTGAGTCCTCCAGATCAGAGGCAGTAGGGATGACCAGGGATGTTCTCTGTTTAGTGAGTCCTCCAGATCAGAGACAGTAGGGATGACCAGGGATGTTCTCTGTTTAGTTAGTCCTCCAGATCAGAGGCAGTAGGGATGACCAGGGATGTTCTCTGTTTAGTGACTCCTCCAGATCAGAGACAGTAGGGAGGACCAGGGATGTTCTCTGTTTAGTGAGTCCTCCAGATCAGAGGCAGTAGGGAGGACCAGGGATGTTCTCTGTTTAGTGAGTCCTCCAGATCAGAGGCAATAGAGATGACCAGGGATGTTCTCTGTTTAGTGAGTCCTCCAGATCAGAGGCAGTAGGGATGACCAGGGATGTTCTCTGTTTAGTGAGTCCTCCAGATCAGAGGCAGTAGGGATGACCAGGGATGTTCTCTGTTTAGTGAGTCCTCCAGATCAGAGGCAGTAGGGATGACCAGGGATGTTCTCTGTTTAGTGAGTCCTCCAGATCAGAGGCAGTAGGGATGACCAGGGATGTTCTCTGTTTAGTTAGTCCTCCAGATCAGAGACAGTAGAGATGACCAGGGATGTTCTCTGTTTAGTGAGTCCTTCAGATCAGAGGCAGTAGGGAGGACCAGGGATGTTCTCTGTTTAGTGAGTCCTCCAGATCAGAGGCAATAGAGATGACCAGGGATGTTCTCTGGTTAGTGAGTCCTCCAGATCAGAGGCAGTAGGGATGACCAGGGATGTTCTCTGTTTAGTTAGTCCTCCAGATCAGAGACAGTAGAGATGACCAGGGATGTTCTCTGTTTAGTGAGTCCTCCAGATCAGAGGCAGTAGGGAGGACCAGGGATGTTCTCTGTTTAGTGAGTCCTCCAGATCAGAGGCAATAGAGATGACCAGGGATGTTCTCTGGTTAGTGAGTCCTCCAGATCAGAGGCAGTAGGGATGACCAGGGATGTTCTCTGTTTAGTTAGTCCTCCAGATCAGAGACAGTAAGGATGACCAGGGATGTTCTCTGTTTAGTGAGTCCTCCAGATCAGAGGCAGTAGGGAGGACCAGGGATGTTCTCTGTTTAGTGAGTCCTCCAGATCAGAGGCAATAGAGATGACCAGGGATGTTCTCTGTTTAGTGAGTCCTCCAGATCAGAGGCAGTAGGGATGACCAGGGATGTTCTCTGTTTAGTTAGTCCTCCAGATCAGAGGCAGTAGGGATGACCAGGGATGTTCTCTGTTTAGTGAGTCCTCCAGATCAGAGGCAGTAGGGATGACCAGGGATGTTCTCTGTTTAGTGAGTCCTCCAGATCAGAGGCAGTAAGGATGACCAGGGATGTTCTCTGTTTAGTGAGTCCTCCAGATCAGAGGCAATAGAGATGACCAGGGATGTTCTCTGTTTAGTGAGTCCTCCAGATCAGAGGCAGTAGGGATGACCAGGGATGTTCTCTGTTTAGTGAGTCCTCCAGATCAGAGGCAGTAGGGATGACCAGGGATGTTCTCTGTTTAGTTAGTCCTCCAGATCAGAGACAGTAGTGAGGACCAGGGATGTTCTCTGTTTAGTTAGTCCTCCAGATCAGAGACAGTAAGGATGACCAGGGATGTTCTCTGTTTAGTGAGTCCTCCAGTTCAGAGGCAGTAGGGATGACCAGGGATGTTCTCTGTTTAGTGAGTCCTCCAGATCAGAGACAGTAGGGATGACCAGGGATGTTCTCTGTTTAGTGAGTCCTCCAGATCAGAGACAGTAGGGATGACCAGGGATGTTCTCTGTTTAGTTAGTCCTCCAGATCAGAGACAGTAGTGAGGACCAGGGATGTTCTCTGTTTAGTTAGTCCTCCAGATCAGAGACAGTAAGGATGACCAGGGATGTTCTCTGTTTAGTGACTCCTCCAGATCAGAGACAGTAGAGATGACCAGGGATGTTCTCTGTTTAGTGAGTCCTCCAGATCAGAGGCAGTAGGGAGGACCAGGGATGTTCTCTGTTTAGTGAGTCCTCCAGATCAGAGGCAATAGAGATTACCAGGGATGTTCTCTGTTTAGTGAGTCCTCCAGATCAGAGGCAGTAGGGATGACCAGGGATGTTCTCTGTTTAGTTAGTACTCCAGATCAGAGACAGTAGTGATGACCAGGGATGTTCTCTGTTTAGTTAGTCCTCCAGATCAGAGACAGTAAGGATGACCAGGGATGTTCTCTGTTTAGTGAGTCCTCCAGATCAGAGGCAGTAGGGATGACCAGGGATGTTCTCTGTTTAGTGAGTCCTCCAGATCAGAGACAGTAGGGATGACCAGGGATGTTCTCTGTTTAGTTAGTCCTCCAGATCAGAGACAGTAGTGAGGACCAGGGATGTTCTCTGTTTAGTTAGTCCTCCAGATATGAGACAGTAAGGATGACCAGGGATGTTCTCTGTTTAGTGAGTCCTCCAGATCAGAGGCAGTAGGGATGACCAGGGATGTTCTCTGTTTAGTTAGTCCTCCAGATCAGAGACAGTAGTGATGACCAGGGATGTTCTCTGTTTAGTTAGTCCTCCAGATCAGAGACAGTAAGGATGACCAGGGATGTTCTCTGTTTAGTGAGTCCTCCAGATCAGAGGCAGTAGGGATGACCAGGGATGTTCTCTGTTTAGTGAGTCCTCCAGATCAGAGACAGTAGGGATGACCAGGGATGTTCTCTGTTTAGTTAGTCCTCCAGATCAGAGACAGTAGTGAGGACCAGGGATGTTCTCTGTTTATTTAGTCCTCCAGATCAGAGACAGTAAGGATGACCAGGGATGTTATCTGTTTAGTGAGTCCTCCAGATCAGAGGCAGTAGGGATGACCAGGGATGTTCTCTGTTTAGTTAGTCCTCCAGATCAGAGACAGCAAGGATGACCAGGGATGTTCTCTGTTTAGTGAGTCCTCCAGATCAGAGGCAGTAGGGATGACCAGGGATGTTCTCTGTTTAGTGAGTCCTCCAGATCAGAGACAGTAGGGATGACCAGGGATGTTCTCTGTTTAGTGAGTCCTCCAGATCAGAGGCAGTAGGGATGACCAGGGATGTTCTCTGTTTAGTGAGTCCTCCAGATCAGAGGCAGTAGGGAGGACCAGGGATGTTCTCTGTTTAGTGAGTCCTCCAGATCAGAGGCAATAGAGATGACCAGGGATGTTCTCTGGTTAGTGAGTCCTCCAGATCAGAGGCAGTAGGGATGACCAGGGATGTTCTCTGTTTAGTTAGTCCTCCAGATCAGAGACAGTAGTGAGGACCAGGGATGTTCTCTGTTTAGTTAGTCCTCCAGATCAGAGACAGTAAGGATGACCAGGGATGTTCTCTGTTTAGTGAGTCCTCCAGATCAGAGACAGTAGGGAGGACCAGGGATGTTCTCTGTTTAGTGACTCCTCCAGATCAGAGACAGTAGAGATGACCAGGGATGTTCTCTGTTTAGTGAGTCCTCCAGATCAGAGGCAGTAGGGAGGACCAGGGATGTTCTCTGTTTAGTGAGTCCTCCAGATCAGAGGCAATAGAGATTACCAGGGATGTTCTCTGTTTAGTGAGTCCTCCAGATCAGAGGCAGTAGGGATGACCAGGGATGTTCTCTGTTTAGTTAGTCCTCCAGATCAGAGACAGTAGTGATGACCAGGGATGTTCTCTGTTTAGTTAGTCCTCCAGATCAGAGACAGTAAGGATGACCAGGGATGTTCTCTGTTTAGTGAGTCCTCCAGATCAGAGGCAGTAGGGATGACCAGGGATGTTCTCTGTTTAGTTAGTCCTCCAGATCAGAGACAGTAGGGATGACCAGGGATGTTCTCTGTTTAGTTAGTCCTCCAGATCAGAGACAGTAGTGAGGACCAGGGATGTTCTCTGTTTAGTTAGTCCTCCAGATAAGAGACAGTAAGGATGACCAGGGATGTTCTCTGTTTAGTGAGTCCTCCAGATCAGAGGCAGTAGGGATGACCAGGGATGTTCTCTGTTTAGTTAGTCCTCCAGATCAGAGACAGTAGTGATGACCAGGGATGTTCTCTGTTTAGTTAGTCCTCCAGATCAGAGACAGTAAGGATGACCAGGAATGTTCTCTGTTTAGTGAGTCCTCCAGATCAGAGGCAGTAGGGATGACCAGGGATGTTCTCTGTTTAGTGAGTCCTCCAGATCAGAGACAGTAGGGATGACCAGGGATGTTCTCTGTTTAGTTAGTCCTCCAGATCAGAGACAGTAGTGAGGACCAGGGATGTTCTCTGTTTATTTAGTCCTCCAGATCAGAGACAGTAAGGATGACCAGGGATGTTATCTGTTTAGTGAGTCCTCAAGATCAGAGGCAGTAGGGATGACCAGGGATGTTCTCTGTTTAGTTAGTCCTCCAGATCAGAGACAGCAAGGATGACCAGGGATGTTCTCTGTTTAGTGAGTCCTCCAGATCAGAGGCAGTAGGGATGACCAGGGATGTTCTCTGTTTAGTGAGTCCTCCAGATCAGAGACAGTAGGGATGACCAGGGATGTTCTCTGTTTAGTGAGTCCTCCAGATCAGAGGCAGTAGGGATGACCAGGGATGTTTTCTGTTTAGTGAGTCCTCCAGATCAGAGGCAGTAGGGATGACCAGGGATGTTCTCTGTTTAGTGAGTCCTCCAGATCAGAGGCAATAGAGATGACCAGGGATGTTCTCTGTTTAGTTAGTCCTCCAGATCAGAGGCAGTAGGGATGACCAGGGATGTTCTCTGTTTAGTGAGTCCTCCAGATCAGAGGCAGTAGGGATGACCAGGGATGTTTTCTGTTTAGTGAGTCCTCCAGATCAGAGGCAATAGAGATGATCAGGGATGTTCTCTGTTAAGTGAGTCCTCCAGATCATAGGCAATAGAGATGACCAGGGATGTTCTCTGTTTAGTTAGTCCTCCAGATCAGAGACAGTAGGGATGACCAGGGATGTTCTCTGTTTAGTGAGTCCTCCAGATCAGAGACAGTAGGGATGACCAGGGATGTTCTCTGTTTAGTGAGTCCTCCAGATCAGAGACAGTAGGGATGACCAGTGATGTTCTCTGTTTAGTGAGTCCTCCAGATCAGAGGCAGTAGGGATGACCAGGGATGATCTCTGTTTAGTTAGTCCTCCAGATCAGAGACAGTAGGGATGACCAGGGATATTCTCTGTTTAGTGAGTCCTCCAGATCAGAGGCAGTAGGGATGACCAGGGATGTTCTCTGTTTAGTGAGTCCTCCAGATCAGAGACAGTAGGGATGACCAGGGATGTTCTCTGTTTAGTTAGTCCTCCAGATAAGAGACAGTAAGGATGACCAGGGATGTTCTCTGTTTAGTGAGTCCTCCAGATCAGAGGCAGTAGGGATGACCAGGGATGTTCTCTGTTTAGTTAGTCCTCCAGATCAGAGACAGTAGTGATGACCAGGGATGTTCTCTGTTTAGTTAGTCCTCCAGATCAGAGACAGTAAGGATGACCAGGGATGTTCTCTGTTTAGTGAGTCCTCCAGATCAGAGGCAGTAGGGATGACCAGGGATGTTCTCTGTTTAGTGAGTCCTCCAGATCAGAGACAGTAGGGATGACCAGGGATGTTCTCTGTTTAGTGAGTCCTCCAGATCAGAGGCAGTAGGGATGACCAGTGATGTTCTCTGTTTAGTGAGTCCTCCAGATCAGAGGCAGTAGGGATGACCAGGGATGATCTCTGTTTAGTTAGTCCTCCAGATCAGAGACAGTAGGGATGACCAGGGATATTCTCTGTTTAGTGAGTCCTCCAGATCAGAGGCAGTAGGGATGACCAGGGATGTTCTCTGTTTAGTGAGTCCTCCAGATCAGAGACAGTAGGGATGACCAGGGATGTTCTCTGTTTAGTGAGTCCTCCAGATCAGAGGCAGTAGGGAGGACCAGGGATGTGCTCTGTTTAGTGAGTCCTCCAGATCAGAGGCAGTAGGGATGACCAGGGATGTTCTCTGTTTAGTGAGTCCTCCAGATCAGAGGCAGTAGGGAGGACCAGGGATGTTCTCTGTTTAGTGAGTCCTCTAGATCAGAGGCAATAGAGATGACCAGGGATGTTCTCTGTTTAGTGAGTCCTCCAGATCAGAGGCAGTAGGGATGACCAGGGATGTTCTCTGTTTAGTGAGTCCTCCAGATCAGAGACAGTAGGGAGGACCAGGGATGTTCTCTGTTTAGTGACTCCTCCAGATCAGAGACAGTAGAGATTACCAGGGATGTTCTCTGTTTAGTGAGTCCTCCAGATCAGAGGCAGTAGGGAGGACCAGGGATGTTCTCTGTTTAGTGAGTCCTCCAGATCAGAGGCAATAGAGATTACCAGGGATGTTCTCTGGTTAGTGAGTCCTCCAGATCAGAGGCAGTAGGGATGACCAGGGATGTTCTCTGTTTAGTTAGTCCTCCAGATCAGAGACAGTAAGGATGACCAGGGATGTTCTCTGTTTAGTGAGTCCTCCAGATCAGAGGCAGTAGGGATGACCAGGGATGTTCTCTGTTTAGTTAGTCCTCCAGATCAGAGACAGTAGTGATGACCAGGGATGTTCTCTGTTTAGTTAGTCCTCCAGATATGAGACAGTAAGGATGACCAGGGATGTTCTCTGTTTAGTGAGTCCTCCAGATCAGAGGCAGTAGGGATGACCAGGGATGTTCTCTGTTTAGTGAGTCCTCCAGATCAGAGGCAGTAGAGATTACCAGGGATGTTCTCTGGTTAGTGAGTCCTCCAGATCAGAGGCAGTAGGGATGACCAGGGATGTTCTCTGTTTAGTTAGTCCTCCAGATCAGAGGCAGTAGGGATGACCAGGGATGTTCTCTGTTTAGTGAGTCCTCCAGATCAGAGGCAGTAGGGATGACCAGGGATGTTCTCTGTTTAGTGAGTCCTCCAGATCAGAGACAGTAGGGATGACCAGGGATGTTCTCTGTGTAGTTAGTCCTCCAGATCAGAGGCAGTAGGGATGACCAGGGATGTTCTCTGTTTAGTGACTCCTCCAGATCAGAGACAGTAGGGATGACCAGGGATGTTCTCTGTTTAGTGAGTCCTCCAGATAAGAGGCAGTAGGGAGGACCAGGGATGTTCTCTGTTTAGTGAGTCCTCCAGATCAGAGGCAATAGAGATGACCAGGGATGTTCTCTGTTTAGTGAGTCCTCCAGATCAGAGGCAGTAGGGATGACCAGGGATGTTCTCTGTTTAGTGAGTCCTCCAGATCAGATGCAGTAGGGATGACCAGGGATGTTCTCTGTTTAGTGAGTCCTCCAGATCAGAGGCAGTAGGGATGACCAGGGATGTACTCTGTTTAGTGAGTCCTCCAGATCAGAGGCAGTAGGGATGACCAGGGATGTTCTCTGTTTAGTGAGTCCTCCAGATCAGAGGCAGTAGGGATGACCAGGGATGTTCTCTGTTTAGTGAGTCCTCCAGATCAGAGGCAGTAGGGATGACCAGGGATGTTCTCTGTTTAGTGAGTCCTCCAGATCAGAGGCAGTAGGGATGACCAGGGATGTTCTCTGTTTAGTTAGTCCTCCAGATCAGAGACAGTAGAGATGACCAGGGATGTTCTCTGTTTAGTGAGTCCTCCAGATCAGAGGCAGTAGGGAGGACCAGGGATGTTCTCTGTTTAGTGAGTCCTCCAGATCAGAGGCAATAGAGATGACCAGGGATGTTCTCTGGTTAGTGAGTCCTCCAGATCAGAGGCAGTAGGGATGACCAGGGATGTTCTCTGTTTAGTTAGTCCTCCAGATCAGAGACAGTAAGGATGACCAGGGATGTTCTCTGTTTAGTGAGTCCTCCAGATCAGAGGCAGTAGGGAGGACCAGGGATGTTCTCTGTTTAGTGAGTCCTCCAGATCAGAGGCAATAGAGATGACCAGGGATGTTCTCTGTTTAGTGAGTCCTCCAGATCAGAGGCAGTAGGGATGACCAGGGATGTTCTCTGTTTAGTTAGTCCTCCAGATCAGAGGCAGTAGGGATGACCAGGGATGTTCTCTGTTTAGTGAGTCCTCCAGATCAGAGGCAGTAGGGATGACCAGGGATGTTCTCTGTTTAGTGAGTCCTCCAGATCAGAGGCAGTAGGGAGGACCAGGGATGTTCTCTGTTTAGTGAGTCCTCCAGATCAGAGGCAATAGAGATGACCAGGGATGTTCTCTGTTTAGTGAGTCCTCCAGATAAGAGACAGTAAGGATGACCAGGGATGTTCTCTGTTTAGTGAGTCCTCCAGATCAGAGGCAGTAGGGATGACCAGGGATGTTCTCTGTTTAGTTAGTCCTCCAGATCAGAGACAGTAAGGATGACCAGGGATGTTCTCTGTTTAGTTAGTCCTCCAGATCAGAGACAGTAGAGATGACCAGGGATGTTCTCTGTTTAGTGAGTCCTCCAGATCAGAGGCAGTAGGGAGGACCAGGGATGTTCTCTGTTTAGTGAGTCCTCCAGATCAGAGGCAATAGAGATGACCAGGGATGTTCTCTGGTTAGTGAGTCCTCCAGATCAGAGGCAGTAGGGATGACCAGGGATGTTCTCTGTTTAGTTAGTCCTCCAGATCAGAGACAGTAAGGATGACCAGGGATGTTCTCTGTTTAGTGAGTCCTCCAGATCAGAGGCAGTAGGGAGGACCAGGGATGTTCTCTGTTTAGTGAGTCCTCCAGATCAGAGGCAATAGAGATGACCAGGGATGTTCTCTGTTTAGTGAGTCCTCCAGATCAGAGGCAGTAGGGATGACCAGGGATGTTCTCTGTTTAGTTAGTCCTCCAGATCAGAGGCAGTAGGGATGACCAGGGATGTTCTCTGTTTAGTGAGTCCTCCAGATCAGAGGCAGTAGGGATGACCAGGGATGTTCTCTGTTTAGTGAGTCCTCCAGATCAGAGGCAGTAGGGAGGACCAGGGATGTTCTCTGTTTAGTGAGTCCTCCAGATCAGAGGCAATAGAGATGACCAGGGATGTTCTCTGTTTAGTGAGTCCTCCAGATAAGAGACAGTAAGGATGACCAGGGATGTTCTCTGTTTAGTGAGTCCTCCAGATCAGAGGCAGTAGGGATGACCAGGGATGTTCTCTGTTTAGTTAGTCCTCCAGATCAGAGACAGTAGTGATGACCAGGGATGTTCTCTGTTTAGTTAGTCCTCCAGATCAGAGACAGTAAGGATGACCAGGGATGTTCTCTGTTTAGTGAGTCCTCCAGATCAGAGGCAGTAGGGATGACCAGGGATGTTCTCTGTTTAGTGAGTCCTCCAGATCAGAGACAGTAGGGATGACCAGGGATGTTCTCTGTTTAGTTAGTCCTCCAGATCAGAGACAGTAGTGAGGACCAGGGATGTTCTCTGTTTATTTAGTCCTCCAGATCAGAGACAGTAAGGATGACCAGGGATGTTATCTGTTTAGTGAGTCCTCAAGATCAGAGGCAGTAGGGATGACCAGGGATGTTCTCTGTTTAGTTAGTCCTCCAGATCAGAGACAGCAAGGATGACCAGGGATGTTCTCTGTTTAGTGAGTCCTCCAGATCAGAGGCAGTAGGGATGACCAGGGATGTTCTCTGTTTAGTGAGTCCTCCAGATCAGAGACAGTAGGGATGACCAGGGATGTTCTCTGTTTAGTGAGTCCTCCAGATCAGAGGCAGTAGGGATGACCAGGGATGTTTTCTGTTTAGTGAGTCCTCCAGATCAGAGGCAGTAGGGATGACCAGGGATGTTCTCTGTTTAGTGAGTCCTCCAGATCAGAGGCAATAGAGATGACCAGGGATGTTCTCTGTTTAGTTAGTCCTCCAGATCAGAGACAGTAGGGATGACCAGGGATGTTTTCTGTTTAGTGAGTCCTCCAGATCAGAGGCAATAGAGATGATCAGGGATGTTCTCTGTTAAGTGAGTCCTCCAGATCAGAGGCAATAGAGATGACCAGGGATGTTCTGTGTTTAGTTAGTCCTCCAGATCAGAGACAGTAGGGATGACCAGGGATGTTCTCTGTTTAGTGAGTCCTCCAGATCAGAGACAGTAGGGATGACCAGGGATGTTCTCTGTTTAGTGAGTCCTCCAGATCAGAGACAGTAGGGATGACCAGTGATGTTCTCTGTTTAGTGAGTCCTCCAGATCAGAGGCAGTAGGGATGACCAGGGATGATCTCTGTTTAGTTAGTCCTCCAGATCAGAGACAGTAGGGATGACCAGGGATATTCTCTGTTTAGTGAGTCCTCCAGATCAGAGGCAGTAGGGATGACCAGGGATGTTCTCTGTTTAGTGAGTCCTCCAGATCAGAGACAGTAGGGATGACCAGGGATGTTCTCTGTTTAGTTAGTCCTCCAGATAAGAGACAGTAAAGATGACCAGGGATGTTCTCTGTTTAGTGAGTCCTCCAGATCAGAGGCAGTAGGGATGACCAGGGATGTTCTCTGTTTAGTTAGTCCTCCAGATCAGAGGCAGTAGGGATGACCAGGGATGTTCTCTGTTTAGTTAGTCCTCCAGATCAGAGACAGTAAGGATGACCAGGGATGTTCTCTGTTTAGTGAGTCCTCCAGATCAGAGGCAGTAGGGATGACCAGGGATGTTCTCTGTTTAGTGAGTCCTCCAGATCAGAGACAGTAGGGATGACCAGGGATGTTCTCTGTTTAGTGAGTCCTCCAGATCAGAGGCAGTAGGGATGACCAGGGATGTTTTCTGTTTAGTGAGTCCTCCAGATCAGAGGCAGTAGGGATGACCAGGGATGTTCTCTGTTTAGTGAGTCCTCCAGATCAGAGGCAATAGAGATGACCAGGGATGTTCTCTGTTTAGTTAGTCCTCCAGATCAGAGACAGTAGGGATGACCAGGGATGTTCTCTGTTTAGTGAGTCCTCCAGATCAGAGGCAGTAGGGATGACCAGGGATGTTTTCTGTTTAGTGAGTCCTCCAGATCAGAGGCAATAGAGATGATCAGGGATGTTCTCTGTTAAGTGAGTCCTCCAGATCAGAGGCAATAGAGATGACCAGGGATGTTCTCTGTTTAGTTAGTCCTCCAGATCAGAGACAGTAGGGATGACCAGGGATGTTCTCTGTTTAGTGAGTCCTCCAGATCAGAGACAGTAGGGATGACCAGGGATGTTCTCTGTTTAGTGAGTCCTCCAGATCAGAGACAGTAGGGATGACCAGTGATGTTCTCTGTTTAGTGAGTCCTCCAGATCAGAGGCAGTAGGGATGACCAGGGATGATCTCTGTTTAGTTAGTCCTCCAGATCAGAGACAGTAGGGATGACCAGGGATATTCTCTGTTTAGTGAGTCCTCCAGATCAGAGGCAGTAGGGATGACCAGGGATGTTCTCTGTTTAGTGAGTCCTCCAGATCAGAGACAGTAGGGATGACCAGGGATGTTCTCTGTTTAGTGAGTCCTCCAGATCAGAGGCAGTAGGGAGGACCAGGGATGTGCTCTGTTTAGTGAGTCCTCCAGATCAGAGGCAGTAGGGATGACCAGGGATATTCTCTGTTTAGTGAGTCCTCCAGATCAGAGGCAGTAGGGAGGACCAGGGATGTTCTCTGTTTAGTGAGTCCTCTAGATCAGAGGCAATAGAGCTGACCAGGAATGTTCTCTGTTTAGTGAGTCCTCCAGATCAGAGGCAGTAGGGATGACCAGGGATGTTCTCTGTTTAGTGAGTCCTCCAGATCAGAGACAGTAGGGAGGACCAGGGATGTTCTCTGTTTAGTGACTCCTCCAGATCAGAGACAGTAGAGATTACCAGGGATGTTCTCTGTTTAGTGAGTCCTCCAGATCAGAGGCAGTAGGGAGGACCAGGGATGTTCTCTGTTTAGTGAGTCCTCCAGATCAGAGGCAATAGAGATTACCAGGGATGTTCTCTGGTTAGTGAGTCCTCCAGATCAGAGGCAGTAGGGATGACCAGGGATGTTCTCTGTTTAGTTAGTCCTCCAGATCAGAGACAGTAAGGATGACCAGGGATGTTCTCAGTTTAGTGAGTCCTCCAGATCAGAGGCAGTAGGGATGACCAGGGATGTTCTCTGTTTAGTTAGTCCTCCAGATCAGAGACAGTAGTGATGACCAGGGATGTTCTCTGTTTAGTTAGTCCTCCAGATATGAGACAGTAAGGATGACCAGGGATGTTCTCTGTTTAGTGAGTCCTCCAGATCAGAGGCAGTAGGGATGACCAGGGATGTTCTCTGTTTAGTGAGTCCTCCAGATCAGAGGCAGTAGAGATTACCAGGGATGTTCTCTGGTTAGTGAGTCCTCCAGATCAGAGGCAGTAGGGATGACCAGGGATGTTCTCTGTTTAGTTAGTCCTCCAGATCAGAGGCAGTAGGGATGACCAGGGATGTTCTCTGTTTAGTGAGTCCTCCAGATCAGAGGCAGTAGGGATGACCAGGGATGTTCTCTGTTTAGTGAGTCCTCCAGATCAGAGACAGTAGGGATGACCAGGGATGTTCTCTGTTTAGTTAGTCCTCCAGATCAGAGGCAGTAGGGATGACCAGGGATGTTCTCTGTTTAGTGACTCCTCCAGATCAGAGACAGTAGGGATGACCAGGGATGTTCTCTGTTTAGTGAGTCCTCCAGATAAGAGGCAGTAGGGAGGACCAGGGATGTTCTCTGTTTAGTGAGTCCTCCAGATCAGAGGCAATAGAGATGACCAGGGATGTTCTCTGTTTAGTGAGTCCTCCAGATCAGAGGCAGTAGGGATGACCAGGGATGTTCTCTGTTTAGTGAGTCCTCCAGATCAGAGGCAGTAGGGATGACCAGGGATGTTCTCTGTTTAGTGAGTCCTCCAGATCAGAGGCAGTAGGGATGACCAGGGATGTACTCTGTTTAGTGAGTCCTCCAGATCAGAGGCAGTAGGGATGACCAGGGATGTTCTCTGTTTAGTGAGTCCTCCAGATCAGAGGCAGTAGGGATGACCAGGGATGTTCTCTGTTTAGTGAGTCCTCCAGATCAGAGGCAGTAGGGATGACCAGGGATGTTCTCTGTTTAGTGAGTCCTCCAGATCAGAGGCAGTAGGGATGACCAGGGATGTTCTCTGTTTAGTTAGTCCTCCAGATCAGAGACAGTAGAGATGACCAGGGATGTTCTCTGTTTAGTGAGTCCTCCAGATCAGAGGCAGTAGGGAGGACCAGGGATGTTCTCTGTTTAGTGAGTCCTCCAGATCAGAGGCAATAGAGATGACCAGGGATGTTCTCTGGTTAGTGAGTCCTCCAGATCAGAGGCAGTAGGGATGACCAGGGATGTTCTCTGTTTAGTTAGTCCTCCAGATCAGAGACAGTAAGGATGACCAGGGATGTTCTCTGTTTAGTGAGTCCTCCAGATCAGAGGCAGTAGGGAGGACCAGGGATGTTCTCTGTTTAGTGAGTCCTCCAGATCAGAGGCAATAGAGATGACCAGGGATGTTCTCTGTTTAGTGAGTCCTCCAGATCAGAGGCAGTAGGGATGACCACGGATGTTCTCTGTTTAGTTAGTCCTCCAGATCAGAGGCAGTAGGGATGACCAGGGATGTTCTCTGTTTAGTGAGTCCTCCAGATCAGAGGCAGTAGGGATGACCAGGGATGTTCTCTGTTTAGTGAGTCCTCCAGATCAGAGGCAGTAGGGAGGACCAGGGATGTTCTCTGTTTAGTGAGTCCTCCAGATCAGAGGCAATAGAGATGACCAGGGATGTTCTCTGTTTAGTGAGTCCTCCAGATCAGAGGCAGTAGGGATGACCAGGGATGTTCTCTGTTTAGTGAGTCCTCCAGATCAGAGGCAGTAGGGATGACCAGGGATGTTCTCTGTTTAGTTAGTCCTCCAGATCAGAGACAGTAGTGATGACCAGGGATGTTCTCTGTTTAGTTAGTCCTCCAGATCAGAGACAGTAAGGATGACCAGGGATGTTCTCTGTTTAGTGAGTCCTCCAGTTCAGAGGCAGTAGGGATGACCAGGGATGTTCTCTGTTTAGTGAGTCCTCCAGTTCAGAGGCAGTAGGGATGACCAGGGATGTTCTCTGTTTAGTTAGTCCTCCAGATCAGAGACAGTAGTGATGACCAGGGATGTTCTCTGTTTAGTTAGTCCTCCAGATCAGAGACAGTAAGGATGACCAGGGATGTTCTCTGTTTAGTGAGTCCTCCAGTTCAGAGGCAGTAGGGATGACCAGGGATGTTCTCTGTTTAGTGAGTCCTCCAGATCAGAGACAGTAGGGATGACCAGGGATGTTCTCTGTTTAGTGAGTCCTCCAGATCAGAGACAGTAGGGATGACCAGGGATGTTCTCTGTTTAGTTAGTCCTCCAGATCAGAGACAGTAGTGAGGACCAGGGATGTTCTCTGTTTAGTTAGTCCTCCAGATCAGAGACAGTAAGGATGACCAGGGATGTTCTCTGTTTAGTGAGTCCTCCAGATCAGAGACAGTAGGGAGGACCAGGGATGTTCTCTGTTTAGTGACTCCTCCAGATCAGAGACAGAAGAGATGACCAGGGATGTTCTCTGTTTAGTGAGTCCTCCAGATCAGAGGCAGTAGGGAGGACCAGGGATGTTCTCTGTTTAGTGAGTCCTCCAGATCAGAGGCAATAGAGATTACCAGGGATGTTCTCTGTTTAGTGAGTCCTCCAGATCAGAGGCAGTAGGGATGACCAGGGATGTTCTCTGTTTAGTGAGTCCTCCAGATCATAGACAGTAGTGATGACCAGGGATGTTCTCTGTTTAGTTAGTCCTCCAGATCAGAGACAGTAAGGATGACCAGGGATGTTCTCTGTTTAGTGAGTCCTCCAGATCAGAGACAGTAGGGATGACCAGGGATGTTCTCTGTTTAGTTAGTCCTCCAGATCAGAGACAGTAGTGAGGACCAGGGATGTTCTCTGTTTAGTTAGTCCTCCAGATCAGAGACAGTAAGGATGACCAGGGATGTTCTCTGTTTAGTGAGTCCTCCAGATCAGAGGCAGTAGGGATGACCAGGGATGTTCTCTGTTTAGTTAGTCCTCCAGATCAGAGACAGTAGTGATGACCAGGGATGTTCTCTGTTTAGTTAGTCCTCCAGATCAGAGACAGTAAGGATGACCAGGGATGTTCTCTGTTTAGTGAGTCCTCCAGATCAGAGGCAGTAGGGATGACCAGGGATGTTCTCTGTTTAGTGAGTCCTCCAGATCAGAGACAGTAGGGATGACCAGGGATGTTCTCTGTTTAGTTAGTCCTCCAGATCAGAGACAGTAGTGATGACCAGGGATGTTGTCTGTTTATTTAGTCCTCCAGATCAGAGACAGTAAGGATGACCAGGGATGTTCTCTGTTTAGTGAGTCCTCCAGATCAGAGGCAGTAGGGATGACCAGGGATGTTCTCTGTTTAGTTAGTCCTCCAGATCAGAGACAGCAAGGATGACCAGGGATGTTCTCTGTTTAGTGAGTCCTCCAGATCAGAGGCAGTAGGGATGACCAGGGATGTTCTCTGTTTAGTGAGTCCTCCAGATCAGAGACAGTAGGGATGACCAGGGATGTTCTCTGTTTAGTGAGTCCTCCAGATCAGAGGCAGTAGGGATGACCAGGGATGTTTTCTGTTTAGTGAGTCCTCCAGATCAGAGGCAGTAGGGATGACCAGGGATGTTCTCTGTTTAGTGAGTCCTCCAGATCAGAGACAGTAGGGATGACCAGGGATGTTCTCTGTTTAGTGAGTCCTCCAGATCAGAGGCAGTAGGGATGACCAGGGATGTTCTCTGTTTAGTGAGTCCTCCAGATCAGAGGCAATAGAGATGACCAGGGATGTTCTCTGTTTAGTTAGTCCTCCAGATCAGAGACAGTAGGGATGACCAGGGATGTTCTCTGTTTAGTGAGTCCTCCAGATCAGAGGCAGTAGGGATGACCAGGGATGTTTTCTGTTTAGTGAGTCCTCCAGATCAGAGGCAATAGAGATGATCAGGGATGTTCTCTGTTTAGTGAGTCCACCAGATCAGAGGCAGTAGGGATGACCAGGGATGTTCTCTGTTTAGTTAGTCCTCCAGATCAGAGGCAGTAGGGATGACTTTTGAGAGTGAAAAACCCAGCAGCGTTGAAGTTCTTGACACAAAAGGCACTTAAATATTTAGTCTTGTCCATTCACCCTCTGAATGACACACAAACACAATCCATGTCTCAAATGTCTCAAGGTTTAAATATCATTCTTCAACCTGTCTCCTCCCCTTCACCTACTCTGAAGTGGATTTAACCTGTCTCCTCCCCTTCACCTACTCTGAAGTGGATTCAACCTGTCTCCTCCCCTTCACCTACTCTGAAGTGGATTTAACAAGTGACATCAATAAGGGATCACAGCTTTCACCATCGAAAGAGCAGGTGTTCTTAATGTTTTGTCCACTCAGTGTAAATAGTGAATGTTGTGTCATATGGGCTGTAGACTGCAGACTCAGTGTTAAAGAGGTTTATAGAGGTTTCATCTCAGTGTTATTACAGGTTTCATCTCAGTGTTATAGAGGTTTAAAGAGGTTTAATCTCAGTGTTATAGAGATTTTGTCTCAGTGTTATAGAGGTTTCATCTCAGTGTTATAGAGGTTTCGTCTCAGTGTTATAGAGGTTTCATCTCAGTGTTATTACAGGTTTCATCTCAGTGTTATAGAGGTTTAAAGAGGTTTCATCTCAGTGTTATAGAGATTTTGTCTCAGTGTTATAGAGGTTTCATCTCAGTGTTATAGAGGTTTCGTCTCAGTGTTATAGAGGTTTCATCTCAGTGTTACAGAGGTTTCGTATCAGTGTTATAGAGGTTTCGTCTCAGTGTTATAGAGGTTTCATCTCAGTGTTATAGAGGTTTCATCTCAGTGTTATTAGAGGTTTATAGAGGTTTCATCTCAGTGTTATAGAGGTTTTGTCTCAGTGTTATAGAGGTTTATAGAGGTTTCATCTCAGTGTTATAGAGGTTTCATCTCAGTGTTATTAGAGGTTTATAGAGGTTTCACCTCAGTGATATATAGATTTATACAGGTTTCGTCTCAGTGTTATAGAGGTTCTGTCTCAGTGTTATAGAGGTTTCATCTCAGTGTTATAGAGGTTTCGGCTCAGTGTTACAGAGGTTTCGTCTCAATGTTATAGAGGTTTCGTCTCAGTGTTACAGAGGTTTCGTCTCAGTGTTATAGAGGTTTCGTCTCAGTGCTATAGAGGTTTATAGAGGTTTCATCTCAGTGTTTTAGAGGTTTCATCTCAGTGTTATAGAGGTTTATAGAGGTTTAATCTCAGTGTTATAGAGGTTTCATCTCAGTGTTATAGAGGTTTTGTCTCAGTGCTATATAATTTATAGAGGTTTCATCTCAGTGTTATAGAGGTTTCATCTCAGTGTTATAGAGGTTTCGTCTCAGTTCTATAGAGGTTTATAGAGGTTTCATCTCAGCGTTATAGAGGTTTCATCTCAGTGTTATAGAGGTTTATAGAGTTTCATCTCAGTGTTATAGAGGTTTCATCTCAGTGTTATAGAGGTTTCATCTCAGTGTTATAGAGGTTTCATCTCAGTGTTATAGAGGTTTATAGAGGTTTAATCTCAGTGTTATAGAGGTTTCATCTCAGTGTTATAGAGGTTTTGTCTCAGTGCTATATAATTTATAGAGGTTTCATCTCAGTGTTATAGAGGTTTCATCTCAGTGTTATAGAGGTTTCGTCTCAGTTCTATAGAGGTTTATAGAGGTTTCATCTCAGCGTTATAGAGGTTTCATCTCAGTTTTATAGAGGTTTATAGAGGTTTAATCTCAGTGTTATAGAGGTTTCATCTCAGTGTTATAGAGGTTTTGTCTCAGTTCTATAGAGGTTTATAGAGGTTTCATCTCAGTGTTACAGAGGTTTCATCTCAGTTTTATAGAGGTTTCATCTCAGTGTTATAGAGGTTTCATCTCAGCGTTATAGAGGTTTCATCTCAGTGTTACAGAGGTTTCATCTCAGTGTTACAGAGGTTTCATCTCAGCGTTATAGAGGTTTCATCTCAGTGTTACAGAGGTTTCATCTCAGTGTTATAGAGGTTTCATCTCAGCGTTATAGAGGTTTCATCTCAGTGTTATAGAGGTTTCATCTCAGCGTTATAGAGGTTTCATCTCAGTGTTATAGAGTTTCATCTCAGTGTTACAGAGGTTTCATCTCAGTGTTATAGAGTTTCATCTCAGTGTTACAGAGGTTTCATCTCAGCGTTATAGAGGTTTCATCTCAGTGTTATAGAGTTTCATCTCAGTGTTATAGAGGTTTCATCTCAGTTTTATAGAGGCTTCATCTCAGTGTTATAGAGGTTTCATCTCAGTGTTATAGAGGTTTATAGAGATTTCATCTCAGTGTTATAGAGGTTTATAGAGGTTTCATCTCAGTGTTATAGAGGTTTCATCTCAGTGTTATGGAGGTTTCGTCTCAGTGCTATAGAGGTTTAT
>NC_143036.1:84122366-84154866 GCF_057628025.1 Oncorhynchus mykiss | reverse complement strand
ACTGAGAAGACACATGACCTGGTAGTAGACCAGTGTCAACATGACTGAGAAGACACATGACCTGGTAGTGGACCAGTGTCAACATGACTGAGAAGACACATGACCTGGTAGTAGACCAGTGTCAACATGACTGAGAAGACACATGACCTGGTATGAAAGACAAAACAAATCAAGATGGGAAATATTATCGACATTACTTTGCACTTTTCACTGGCTGTCCCTCGGGTTGTGGCAGGAGGACACATATTTGGCTGCCAAAACTGCACATTTTGGCTTTTCACCCAATAAATATTAGATTTTTTCTTCATCTTTTATAGTTTCAAATTATTTGTATTGAATTATAATTTGGGGGAATAAATATTCTCTTAGGTCTGAGTATTTGTCACAGTGTAATAGGAAATGCAGCTCTGTCTCTACCTCTCCCCTGGAGCAGAGTGAGCACAGCCTGTCCTCTCTGGGCAGCCAGGTTTGTCTGTGACGACCGGTCTCTATAGCCAGACTGTCCTCTCTGGGCAGCCAGGTTTGTCTGTGACGACCGGTCTCTATAGACAGACTGTCCTCTCTGGGCAGCCAGGTGTGTCTGTGACGACCGGTCTCTATAGCCAGACTGTGCTCTCTGGGCAGCCAGGTTTGTCTGTGATGACCGGTCTCTATAGCCAGACTGTCCTCTCTTGGCAGCCAGGTTTGTCTGTGATGACCGGTCTCTACAGCCAGACTGTCCTCTCTGGGCAGCTAGGTTTGTCTGTGATGACCGGTCTCTATAGCCAGACTGTCCTCTCTGGGCAGCCAGGTTTGTCTGTGACGACCGGTCTCTATAGCCAGACTGTTCTCTCTGGGCAGCCAGGTTTGTCTGTGACGACCGGTCTCTATAGCCAGACTGTCCTCTATGGGCAGCCAGGTTTGTCTGTGACGCCCGGTCTCTATAGACAGACTGTCCTCTCTGGGCAGCCAGGTTTGTCTGTGACGACCGGTCTCTATAGCCAGACTGTCCTCTCTGGGCAGCCAGGTTTGTCTGTGACGACCGGTCTCTATAGACAGACTGTTCTCTCTGGGCAGCCAGGTTTGTCTGTGACGACCGGTCTCTATAGCCAGACTGTGCTCTCTGGGCAGCCAAGTTTGTCTGTGACGACCGGTCTCTATAGCCAGACTGTCCTCTCTGGACAGCCAGGTTTGTCTGTGACGACCGGTCTCTATAGCCAGACTGTGCTCTCTGGGCAGCCAGGTTTGTCTGTGACGACCGGTCTCTATAGACAGACTGTCCTCTCTGGACAGCCAGGTTTGTCTGTGACGACCGGTCTCTATAGCCAGACTGTCCTCTCTGGGCAGCCAGGTTTGTCTGTGACGACCGGTCTCTATAGCTAGACTGTGCTCTCTGGGCAGCCAGGTTTGTCTGTGGCGACCGGTCTCTATAGACAGACTGTCCTCTCTGGACAGCCAGGTTTGTCTGTGACGACCGGTCTCTATAGCCAGACTGTCATCTCTGGGCAGCCAGGTTTGTCTGTGACGACCGGTCTCTATAGCCAGACTGTCCTCTCTGGACAGCCAGGTTTGTCTGTGACGACCGGTCTCTATAGCCAGACTGTGCTCTCTGGGCAGCCAAGTTTGTCTGTGACGACCGGTCTCTATAGCCAGACTGTCCTCTCTGGACAGCCAGGTTTGTCTGTGACGACCGGTCTCTATAGCCAGACTGTGCTCTCTGGGCAGCCATGTTTGTCTGTGACGACCGGTCTCTATAGCCAGACTGTCCTCTCTGGGCAGCTAGGTTTGTCTGTGATGAACGGTCTCTATAGCCAGACTGTCCTCTCTGGGCAGCCAGGTTTGTCTGTGACGACCGGTCTCTATAGCCAGACTGTTCTCTCTGGGCAGCCAGGTTTGTCTGTGACGACCGGTCTCTATAGCCAGACTGTCCTCTCTGGGCAGCCAGGTTTGTGTGTGACGCCCGGTCTCTATAGACAGACTGTCCTCTCTGGGCAGCCAGGTTTGTCTGTGACGACCGGTCTCTATAGCCAGACTGTCCTCTCTGGTCAGCCAGGTCTGTCTGTGACGACCGGTCTCTATAGCCAGACTGTGCTCTCTGGGCAGCCAGGTTTGTCTGTGACGACCGGTCTCTATAGCCAGTCTGTCCTCTCTGGTCAGCCAGGTTTGTCTGTGACGACCGGTCTCTATAGCCAGACTGTGCTCACTGAGTCTGTACCTAGTCAGTGTTTTCCTCAGTTTTCTATCAGTCACAGTGGTCAGATAGTCGGCCCCCCGTACTGTCTGTTTAGTGACAAATAGCATTGAAGTTTAGTTAGATTTTTTGTGGGGTCTTTCCAATATGTGATATATTTTTATTTTTGTTTTCAATCTCTCTCATCTCAGACCCCATCTCATTACAACAGACCCCATCTCATTACAACAACAGACCCCCATCTCATTACAACAGACCCCCATCTCATTACAACAGACCCCCATCTCATTACAACAGACCCCCATCTCATTACAACAGACCCCCATTTCATTACAACAGACCCCATCTCATTACAACAGACCCCCATCTCATTACAACAGACCCCCATCTCATTACAACAGACCCCCATCTCATTACAACAGACCCCCATCTCATTACAACAGACCCCCATCTCATTACAACAGACCCCCATCTCATTACAACAGACCCCATCTCATTACAACAACAGACCCCCATCTCATTACAACAGACCCCCATCTCATTACAACAGACCCCCATCTCATTACAACAGACCCCCATCTCATTACAACAGACCCCCATCTCATTACAACAGACCCCCATCTCATTACAACAGACCCCCATCTCAATACAACAGACCCCCATCTCATTACAACAGACCCTCATCTCATTACAACAGACCCCATCTCATTACAACAGACCCCCATCTCATTACAACAGACCCCCATCTCATTACAACAGACCCCCATCTCATTACAACAGACCCCCATCTCAATACAACAACAGCCTGACACCATTATTGCTCATCCACAATCACTTCAAATTAGATCTACAAGTCAATACCGGCAGTCAATATTTAATTTACTCATAGCAGGTGGCGATTTAGTCTGAACCGATCGTGGTTGATCACTCGACGCTCTCTCTCTCTCTCTCTCTCTCTCTCTCTCTCTCTCTCTCTCTGTCTCTGTCTCTGTCTCTGTCTCTGTCTCTGTCTCTGTCTCTGTCTCTGTCTCTCTCTCTCTCTCTGTCTGTCTGTCTGTCTCTGTCTGTCTGTCTGTCTGTCTGTCTGTCTGTCTCTCTCTCTCTCTCCCTCTCTCTCTCTCTCTCTCTCTCTCTCTCTCTCTGTCTCTGTCTCTGTCTCTCACTCTCTCTCTCTGTCTCTCTCTCTCACTCTCTCTCTCTCTGTCTCTGTCTCTCTCACTCTCTCTCTCTCTCTCTCTCTCTGTCTCTCTCTCTCACTCTCTCTCTATGTCTCGCTGTCTCTCTCTATCTCCTGCTACGACAGACAGACAGACAGACAGACAGACAGACAGACAGACAGACAGACAGACAGACAGGGCCTGTGAGAGCCGTGTCCTTCATGTTAGAACACAGCGGACTCTGGGTAGAAGACAGAGTCACACAGGGAGACCACGGCAATTAGGATGGACACTTGGAGCACAGAGAGGGAGGTAGAAGAGGAGGCCGGATAATCAAGTTTGTTAGTTGTTGTCAGACAACAGACAGGAAGCAGACTGACTAAGAGAGAGAGAGAGAGAGAGAGAGAGAGAGAGAGAGAGAGAGGCAGGCAGGCAGAGATAGACAGAGAGAGATATAGAGAGCAGAATTAGGCCGATACCCACTAATTATCAAAATCCAGAAAATAAAACCTTCCACAACAAAGCCATCACCTACAGAGAGATGAACCTGGAGAAGAGTCCCCTAATCAAGCTGGTCCTGGGGCTCTGTTCACAAACACAAACACACCCCACAGAGCCCCAGGACAACAGCACAATTAGACCCAACCAAATCATGAGAAAACAAAAAGATAATTCCTTGACACATTGGAAAGAATTAACAAAAAAACAGAGCAAACTAGAATGCTATTTGGCCCTAAACAGAGAGTACACAGTGGCAGAATACCTGTCCACTGTGACTGACCCAAAATTAAGGAAAGCTTTGACTATGTACAGACTCAGTGAGCATAGCCTTGCTATTGAGAAAGGCTGCCGTAGGCAGACATGGCTCTCAAGAGAAGACAGGCTATGTGCTCACTGCCCACAAAATGAGGTGGAAACTGAACTTGTGTACTATAACTATTTGTACATTGTTACAACACTGTATATATATATATATGTATAATATAACATTTGTAATGTCTTTATTGTTTTGAAATTTCTGTATGTGTCATGTCTACTGTTAATTTTTAATTGTTTATTTCACTTTTGTATAATATCTACCTCACTTGCTTTGGCAATGTTAACACGTTTCCCATGCCAATAAAGCCCTTGAATTGAATTGAATTGAGAGTGGAAGGGAGAGAGAGAGAGAGAGAGAGAGAGTGGAAGGGAAAGAGAGAGAGAGAGAGTGGAAGGGAAAGAGAGAGAGAGTGGAAGGGAAAGAGAGAGAGAGAGAGTGGAAGGGAAAGAGAGAGAGAGTGGAAGGGAAAGAGAGAGAGAGAGAGAGAGAGAGAGCGAGAGAGAGGGTAGTTGTACTCTCTCTCCCCTCAGAAGTAGAGGGTAGTTGGACTCTCTCCCCCCTCAGAGGTAGAGGGTAGTTGGACTCTCTCTCCCCTCAGAGGTAGAGGGTAGTTGGACTCTCTCTCCCCTCAGGGCCAGAGTCTAGTCCCCTCAGCTCTGCTCCGTGCCCAAGCTGCCAAACAGAGAGATGCTGCTGAATGAATATTGTCTGTTTCCCATCAGGCCATGTGGGAGACTAGCAGAGACAGACAGGGTGAACTGAGTCCTAACAAAGGGAAGGAGGGGAGTCATCCTTCCTCTCTGTTTTGTGCTTTTCGCCGAGAGACTGTTTCAGAGAGAAATATAGTCTTATAGTCCTGTTGGATTTATTTAAGGCCCACCATATCATTTACTAAGAAAGAACTCATCCCCATTAGTTCCTGTCAAGGCAGCAGCTACTCTTCCTGGGGTTTATTATGGATCCCCATTAGTTCCTGTCAAGGCAGCAGCTACTCTTCCTGGGGTTTATTATGGATCCCCATTAGTTCCTGTCAAGGCAGCAGCTACTCTTCCTGGGGTTTATTATGGATCCCCATTAGTTCCTGCCAAGGCATCAGCTACTCTTCCTGGGGTTTATTATGGATCCCCAGTAGTTCCTGTCAAGGCAGCAGCTACTCTTCCTGGGGTTTATTATGGATCCCCATTAGTTCCTGCCAAGGCATCAGCTACTCTTCCTGGGGTTTATTATGGATCCCCATTAGTTCCTGTCAAGGCAGCAGCTACTCTTCCTGGGGTTTATTATGGATCTCCATTACTTCCTGCCAAGGCAGCAGCTACTCTTCCTGGGGTTTATTATGGATCCCCATTAGTTCCTGTCAAGGCAGCAGCTACTCTTCCTGGGGTTTATTATGGATCCCCATTAGTTCCTGCCAAGGCATCAGCTACTCTTCCTGGGGTTTATTATGGATCCCCATTAGTTCCTGCCAAGGCATCAGCTACTCTTCCTGGGGTTTATTATGGATCCCCAGTAGTTCCTGTCAAGGCAGCAGCTACTCTTCCTGGGGTTTATTATGGATCCCCATTAGTTCCTGCCAAGGCATCAGCTACTCTTCCTGGGGTTTATTATGGATCCCCATTAGTTCCTGTCAAGGCAGCAGCTACTCTTCCTGAGGTTTATTATGGATCCCCATTAGTTCCTGTCAAGGCAGCAGCTACTCTTCCTGGGGTTTATTATGGATCCCCATTAGTTCCTGCCAAGGCAGCAGCTACTCTTCCTGGGGGTTTATTATGGATCCCCATTAGTTCCTGCCAAGGCAGCAGCTACTCTTCCTGGGGTTTATTATGGATCCCCATTAGTTCCTGCCAAGGCAGCAGCTACTCTTCCTGGGGTTTATTATGGATCCCCAGTAGTTCCTGTCAAGGCAGCAGCTACTCTTCCTGGGGTTTATTATGGATCCCCATTAGTTCCTGTCAAGGCAGCAGCTACTCTTCCTGGGGTTTATTATGGATCCTCATTAGTTCCTGTCAAGGCAGCAGCTACTCTTCCTGGGGTTTATTATGGATCCCCATTAGTTCCTGTCAAGGCAGCAGCTACTCTTCCTGGGGTTTATTATGGATCCTCATTAGTTCCTGTCAAGGCATCAGCTACTCTTCCTGGGGTTTATTATGGATCCCCATTAGTTCCTGCCAAGGCATCAGCTACTCTTCCTGGGGTTTATTATAGATCCCCATTAGTTCCTGCCAAGGCATCAGCTACTCTTCCTGGGGTTTATTATGGATCCCCATTAGTTCCTGTCAAGGCAGCAGCTACTCTTCCTGGGGTTTATTATGGATCCCCATTAGTTCCTGCCAAGGCAGCAGCTACTCTTCCTGGGGTTTATTATGGATCCCCATTAGTTCCTGTCAAGGCAGCAGCTACTCTTCCTGGGGTTTATTATGGATCTCCATTACTTCCTGCCAAGGCAGCAGCTACTCTTCCTGGGGTTTATTATGGATCCCCATTAGTTCCTGCCAAGGCAGCAGCTACTCTTCCTGGGGTTTATTATGGATCCCCATTAGTTCCTGCCAAGGCAGCAGCTACTCTTCCTGGGGTTTATTATGGATCCCCATTAGTTCCTGCCAAGGCAGCAGCTACTCTTCCTGGGGTTTATTATGGATCCCCATTAGATCCTGTCAAGGCATCAGCTACTCTTCCTGGGGTTTATTATGGATCCCCATTAGTTCCTGCCTAGGCAGCAGCTACTCTTCCTGGGGTTTATTATGGATCCCCATTAGTTCCTGCCAAGGCAGCAGCTACTCTTCCTGGGGTTTATTATGGATCCCCATTAGTTCCTGCCAAGGCAGCAGCTACTCTTCCTGGGGTTTATTATGGATCCCCATTAGTTCCTGCCTAGGCATCAGCTACTCTTCCTGGGGTTTATTATGGATCCCCATTAGTTCCTGCCTAGGCAGCAGCTACTCTTCCTGGGGTTTATTATGGATCCCCATTAGTTCCTGTCAAGGCAGCAGCTACTCTTCCTGGGGTTTATTATGGATCCCCATTAGTTCCTGTCAAGGCAGCAGCTACTCTTCCTGGGGTTTATTATGGATCCCCATTAGTTCCTGCCAAGGCAGCAGCTACTCTTCCTGGGGTTTATTATGGATCCCCATTAGTTCCTGTCAAGGCAGCAGCTACTCTTCCTGGGGGTTTATTATGGATCCCCATTAGTTCCTGTCAAGGCAGCAGCTACTCTTCCTGGGGTTTATTATGGATCCCCATTAGTTCCTGTCAAGGCAGCAGCTACTCTTCCTGGGGTTTATTATGGATCCCCATTAGTTCCTGTCAAGGCAGCAGCTACTCTTCCTGGGGTTTATTATGGATCCCCATTAGTTCCTGCCAAGGCATCAGCTACTCTTCCTGGGGTTTATTATGGATCCCCATTAGTTCCTGTCAAGGCAGCAGCTACTCTTCCTGGGGTTTATTATGGATCCCCATTAGTTCCTGTCAAGGCAGCAGCTACTCTTCCTGGGGTTTATTATGGATCCCCATTAGTTCCTGCCAAGGCAGCAGCTACTCTTCCTGGGGTTTATTATGGATCCCCATTAGTTCCTGCCAAGGCAGCAGCTAGTCTTCCTGGGGTTTATTATGGATCCCCATTAGTTCCTGCCAAGGCAGCAGCTACTCTTCCTGGGGTTTATTATGGATCCCCATTAGTTCCTGCCAAGGCAGCAGGTACTCTTCCTGGGGTTTATTATGGATCCCCATTAGTTCCTGCCAAGGCAGCAGCTACTCTTCCTGGGGTTTATTATGGATCCCCATTAGTTCCTGCCAAGGCAGCAGCTACTCTTCCTGGGGTTTATTATGGATCCCCATTAGTTCCTGCCAAGGCAGCAGCTACTCTTCCTGGGGTTTATTATGGATCCCCATTAGTTCCTGCCAAGGCAGCAGCTACTCTTCCTGGGGTTTATTATAATTAAGGCAGTTTATACAATTTAAAAAGCATTACATTACATTCACAGATTTCACAACACACTGTGTGCCCTCAGGCCCCTACTCCACCACTACCACATATCTGCAACACACTGTGTGCCCTCAGGCCCCTCCTCCACCACTACCACATATCTGCAACACACTGTGTGCCCTCAGGCCCCTCCTCCACCACTACCACATATCTGCAACACACTGTGTGCCCTCAGGCCCCTACTCCACCACTACCACATATCTGCAACACACTGTGTGCCCTCAGGCCCCTACTCCACCACTACCACATATCTGCAACACACTGTGTGCCCTCAGGCCCCTACTCCACCACTACCACATATCTGCAACACACTGTGTGCCCTCAGGCCCCTACTCCACCACTACCACATATCTGCAACACACTGTGTGCCCTCAGGCCCCTACTCCACCACTACCACATATCTGCAACACACTGTGTGCCCTCAGGCCCCTACTCCACCACTACCACATATCTGCAACACACTGTGTGCCCTCAGGCCCCTACTCCACCACTACCACATATCTGCAACACACTGTGTGCCCTCAGGCCCCTACTCCACCACTACCACATATCTGCAACACACTGTGTGCCCTCAGGCCCCTACTCCACCACTACCACATATCTGCAACACACTGTGTGCCCTCAGGCCCCTACTCCACCACTACCACATATCTGCAACACACTGTGTGCCCTCAGGCCCCTACTCCACCACTACCACATATCTGCAACACACTGTGTGCCCTCAGGCACCTACTCCACCACTACCACATATCTGCAACACACTGTGTGCCCTCAGGCCCCTACTCCACCACTACCACATATCTGCAACACACTGTGTGCCCTCAGGCCCCTACTCCACCACTACCACATATCTGCAACACACTGTGTGCCCTCAGGCCCCTACTCCACCACTACCACATATCTGCAACACACTGTGTGCCCTCAGGCCCCTACTCCACCACTACCACATATCTGCAACACACTGTGTGCCCTCAGGCCCCTACTCCACCACTACCACATATCTGCAACACACTGTGTGCCCTCAGGCCCCTACTCCACCACTACCACATATCTGCAACACACTGTGTGCCCTCAGGCCCCTACTCCACCACTACCACATATCTGCAACACACTGTGTGCCCTCAGGCCCCTACTCCACCACTACCACATATCTGCAACACACTGTGTGCCCTCAGGCCCCTACTCCACCACTACCACATATCTGCAACACACTGTGTGCCCTCAGGCCCCTACTCCACCACTACCACATATCTGCAACACACTGTGTGCCCTCAGGCCCCTATTCCACCACTACCACATATCTGCAACACACTGTGTGCCCTCAGGCCCCTACTCCACCACTACCACATATCTGCAACACACTGTGTGCCCTCAGGCCCCTACTCCACCACTACCACATATCTACAACACACTGTGTGCCCTCAGGCCCCTACTCCACCACTACCACATATCTGCAACACACTGTGTGCCCTCAGGCCCCTACTCCACCACTACCACATATCTGCAACACACTGTGTGTCCTCAGGCCCCTACTCCTCAGGCCCCTACTCCTCAGGCCCCTACTCCTCAGGCCCCTACTCCTCAGGCCCCTACTCCTCAGGCCTCTACTCCTCAGGCCCCTACTCCTCAGGCCCCTACTCCTCAGGCCCCTACTCCTCAGGCCCCTACTCCTCAGGCCCCTACTCCTCAGGCCTCTACTCCTCAGGCCCCTACTCCTCAGGCCCCTACTCCTCAGGCCCCTACTCCTCAGGCCCCTACTCCTCAGGCCCCTACTCCTCAGGCCCCTACTCCACCACTACCACATATCTACAACACACTGTGTGCCCTCAGGCCCCTACTCCACCACTACCACATATCTACAACACACTGTGTGCCCTCAGGCCCCTACTCCACCACTACCACATATCTACAACACACTGTGTGCCCTCAGGCCCCTACTCCACCACTACCACATATCTGCAACACACTGTGTGCCCTCAGGCCCCTACTCCACCACTACCACATATCTGCAACACACTGTGTGCCCTCAGGCCCCTACTCCACCACTACCACATATCTGCAACACACTGTGTGCCCTCAGGCCCCTACTCCACCACTACCACATATCTGCAACACACTGTGTGCCCTCAGGCCCCTACTCCACCACTACCACATATCTGCAACACACTGTGTGCCCTCAGGCCCCTACTCCACCACTACCACATATCTGCAACACACTGTGTGCCCTCAGGCCCCTACTCCACCACTACCACATATCTGCAACACACTGTGTGCCCTCAGGCCCCTACTCCACCACTACCACATATCTGCAACACACTGTGTGCCCTCAGCCCCCTACTCCACCACTACCACATATCTACAACACACTGTGTGCCCTCAGGCCCCTACTCCACCACTACCACATATCTGCAACACACTGTGTGCCCTCAGGCCCCTACTCCACCACTACCACATATCTGCAACACACTGTGTGTCCTCAGGCCCCTACTCCTCAGGCCCCTACTCCTCAGGCCCCTACTCCTCAGGCCCCTACTCCTCAGGCCCCTACTCCTCAGGCCTCTACTCCTCAGGCCCCTACTCCTCAGGCCCCTACTCCTCAGGCCCCTACTCCTCAGGCCCCTACTCCTCAGGCCCCTACTCCTCTGGCCCCTACTCCTCAGGCCTCTACTCCTCAGGCCCCTACTCCTCAGGCCCCTACTCCTCAGGCCCCTACTCCTCAGGCCCCTACTCCTCAGGCCCCTACTCCTCAGGCCCCTACTCCACCACTGCCACATATCTACAACACACTGTGTGCCCTCAGGCCCCTACTCCACCACTACCACATATCTACAACACACTGTGTGCCCTCAGGCCCCTACTCCACCACTACCACATATCTACAACACACTGTGTGCCCTCAGGCCCCTACTCCACCACTACCACATATCTGCAACACACTGTGTGTCCTCAGGCCCCTACTCCTCAGGCCCCTACTCCTCAGGCCCCTACTCCTCAGGCCCCTACTCCTCAGGCCCCTACTCCTCAGGCCTCTACTCCTCAGGCCCCTACTCCTCAGGCCCCTACTCCTCAGGCCCCTACTCCTCAGGCCCCTACTCCTCAGGCCCCTACTCCTCAGGCCTCTACTCCTCAGGCCCCTACTCCTCAGGCCCCTACTCCTCAGGCCCCTACTCCTCAGGCCCCTACTCCTCAGGCCCCTACTCCACCACTACCACATATCTGCAACACACTGTGTGCCCTCAGGCCCCTACTCCACCACTACCACATATCTGCAACACACTGTGTGCCCTCAGGCCCCTACTCCACCACTACCACATATCTGCAACACACTGTGTGCCCTCAGGCCCCTACTCCACCACTACCACATATCTGCAACACACTGTGTGCCCTCAGGCCCCTACTCCACCACTACCACATATCTGCAACACACTGTGTGTCCTCAGGCCCCTACTCCTCAGGCCCCTACTCCTCAGGCCCCTACTCCTCAGGCCCCTACTCCTCAGGCCTCTACTCCTCAGGCCCCTACACCTCAGGCCCCTACTCCTCAGGCCCCTACTCCTCAGGCCCCTACTCCTCAGGCCCCTACTCCTCAGGCCCCTACTCCTCAGGCCCCTACTCCTCAGGCCCCTACTCCTCAGGCCCCTACTCCTCAGGCCCCTACTCCTCAGACCCCTACTCCACCACTACCACACATCTGCAGTACTAAATGTATGTGTGTATTTATATGTTATCAGTTTTTATTTTTTAAATCTCAGCCCCCGTCCCTGCAGGAGGCCTTTTGCCTTTTGTCATTGTAAATTAGAATTTTGTTCGTTAAATAAATGTTAAATTAATAAACATGAATACAAGTAAATGAAATAAATAGTGTGTATGTTATTGTGTGTTTGTGTTGCTTCACAGTCCTAGCTGTGGGGTATGTATGGGTGTCTGAGCTGTGTGTTAGTAGTTTAAACAGACCTCTGGTGACATGTCTTGTGGGGTATGTTGGGTGTCTGAGCTTTGTGCCAGTAGTTCAGACAGACAGCTCGGTGAATTCAACATGTCAATACCTCTCATAAATACAAGCAGTGATGAAGTCAACCTCTCCTCCACTTTGAGCCAGGAGAGATTGACATGCATATTATTAATGTTAGCTCTCTGTGTACATTCAATGGGCCAGCCGTGCCGCCCTGTTCAGAGCCAAATTTAATTTTCTGAGGTGCTGCTCTGTTCTGAACCAATTGCAAACAAAAAAGTAATTTTTGTGGCACCTGACCACACGACTGAACAGTAGTCCAGGTAGAAGGTAGAAACTAGAGCCTGTAGGACCTGCCTTGTTGACAGTGCTGTTAAGAAGGTAGGAACTAGGACCTGCCTCGTTGATAGTGTTGTTAAGAAGGTAGAAACTAGCGCCTGTAGGACCTGCCTTGTTGATAGTGGTGTTAAGAAGGTATAAACTAGGGCCTGTAGGACCTGCCTTGTTGACAGTGCTGATAAGAAGGTAGAAACTAGGGCCTGTAGGACCTGCCTTGTTGATAGTGTTGTTAAGAAGGTAGAAACTAGGGCCTGTAGGACCTGCCTTGTTGATAGTGTTGTTAAGAAGATAGAAACTAGGGCCTGTAGGACCTGCCTTGTTGACAGTGTTGATAAGAAGGTAGAAACTAGGGCCTGTAGGACCTGCCTTGTTGATAGTGTTGTTAAGAAGGTAGAAACTAGGACCTGCCTTGTTGATAGTGTTGTTAAGAAGGTAGAAACTAGGGCCTGTAGGACCTGCCTTGTTGACAGTGCTGATAAGAAGGTAGAAACTAGGGCCTGTAGGACCTGCCTTGTTGATAGTGTTGTTACGCAGGTAGAAACTAGGGCCTGTAGGACCTGCCTTGTTGATAGGGCTGTTAAGAAGGTAGAAACTAGGGCCTGTAGGACCTGCCTTGTTGATAGTGTTGATAAGAAGGTAGAAACTAGAGCCTGTAAGACCTGCCTTGTTGACAGTGTTGATAAGAAGGTAGAAACTAGAGCCTGTAGGACCTGCCTTGTTGATAGTGTTGATAAGAAGGTAGAAACTAGGGCCTGTAGGACCTGCCTTGTTGATAGGGCTGATAAGAAGGTAGAAACTAGGGCCTATAGGACCTGCCTTGTTGATAGGGCTGATAAGAAGGTAGAAACTAGGGCCTGTAGGACCTGCCTTGTTGATAGTGTTGTTAAGAAGGTAGAAACTAGGGCCTGTAGAACCTGCCTTGTTGATAGTGTTGATAAGAAGGTAGAAACTAGGACCTGTAGGACCTGCCTTGTTGATAGTGTTGATAAGAAGGTAGAAACTAGGGCCTGTAGGACCTGCCTTGTTGATAGTGTTGATAAGAAGGTAGAAACTAGGGCCTGTAGGACCTGCCTTGTTGATAGGGCTGATAAGAAGGTAGAAACTAGGGCCTATAGGACCTGCCTTGTTGATAGGGCTGATAAGAAGGTAGAAACTAGGGCCTGTAGGACCTGCCTTGTTGATAGTGTTGTTAAGAAGGTAGAAACTAGGGCCTGTAGAACCTGCCTTGTTGATAGTGTTGATAAGAAGGTAGAAACTAGGACCTGTAGGACCTGCCTTGTTGATAGTGTTGATAAGAAGGTAGAAACTAGGGCCTGTAGGACCTGCCTTGTTGATAGTGTTGATAAGAAGGTAGAAACTAGGGCCTGTAGGACCTGCCTTGTTGATAGGGCTGATAAGAAGGTAGAAACTAGGGCCTATAGGACCTGCCTTGTTGATAGGGCTGATAAGAAGGTAGAAACTAGGGCCTGTAGGACCTGCCTTGTTGATAGTGTTGTTACGAAGGTAGAAACTAGGGCCTGTAGAACCTGCCTTGTTGATAGTGTTGTTAAGAAGGTAGAAACTAGGGCCTGTAGGACCTGCCTTGTTGATAGTGTTGTTAAGAAAGTAGAAACTAGGGCCTGCAGGACCTGCCTTGATGATAGTGTTGTTAAGAAGGTAGAAACTAGGGCCTGTAGGACCTGCCTTGTTGATAGTGTTGTTAAGAAGGTAGAAACTAGGGCCTGTAGGACCTGCCTTGTTGATAGTGTTGTTAAGAAGGTAGAAACTAGGGCCTGTAGGACCTGCCTTGTTGACAGTGTTGATAAGAAGGTAGAAACTAGGGCCTGTAGGACCTGTCTTGTTGACAGTGTTGATAAGAAGGTAGAAACTAGGGCCTGTAGGACCTGCCTTGTTGATAGTGTTGTTAAGAAGGTAGAAACTAGGGCCTGTAGGACCTGCCTTGTTGATAGTGTTGTTAAGAAGGTAGAAACTAGGGCCTGTAGGACCTGTCTTGTTGACAGTGTTGATAAGAAGGTAGAAACTAGGGCCTGTAGGACCTGCCTTGTTGATAGTGTTGTTAAGAAGGTAGAAACTAGGGCCTGTAGGACCTGCCTTGTTGATAGTGTTGTTAAGAAGGTAGAAACTAGGGCCTGTAGGACCTGCCTTGTTGACAGTGTTGATAAGAAGGTAGAAACTAGGGCCTGTAGGACCTGCCTTGTTGACAGTGTTGTTAAGAAGGTAGAAACTAGGGCCTGTAGGACCTGCCTTGTTGATAGTGTTGATAAGAAGGTAGAAACTAGGGCCTGTAGGACCTGCCTTGTTGATAGTGTTGATAAGAAGGTAGAAACTAGGGCCTGTAGGACCTGCCTTGTTGATAGGGCTGATAAGAAGGTAGAAACTAGGGCCTATAGGACCTGCCTTGTTGATAGGGCTGATAAGAAGGTAGAAACTAGGGCCTGTAGGACCTGCCTTGTTGATAGTGTTGTTAAGAAGGTAGAAACTAGGGCCTGTAGAACCTGCCTTGTTGATAGTGTTGATAAGAAGGTAGAAACTAGGACCTGTAGGACCTGCCTTGTTGATAGTGTTGATAAGAAGGTAGAAACTAGGGCCTGTAGGACCTGCCTTGTTGATAGTGTTGATAAGAAGGTAGAAACTAGGGCCTGTAGGACCTGCCTTGTTGATAGGGCTGATAAGAAGGTAGAAACTAGGGCCTATAGGACCTGCCTTGTTGATAGGGCTGATAAGAAGGTAGAAACTAGGGCCTGTAGGACCTGCCTTGTTGATAGTGTTGTTACGAAGGTAGAAACTAGGGCCTGTAGAACCTGCCTTGTTGATAGTGTTGTTAAGAAGGTAGAAACTAGGGCCTGTAGGACCTGCCTTGTTGATAGTGTTGTTAAGAAAGTAGAAACTAGGGCCTGCAGGACCTGCCTTGATGATAGTGTTGTTAAGAAGGTAGAAACTAGGGCCTGTAGGACCTGCCTTGTTGATTGTGTTGTTAAGAAGGTAGAAACTAGGGCCTGTAGGACCTGCCTTGTTGATAGTGTTGTTAAGAAGGTAGAAACTAGGGCCTGTAGGACCTGCCTTGTTGACAGTGTTGATAATAAGGTAGAAACTAGGGCCTGTAGGACCTGTCTTGTTGACAGTGTTGATAAGAAGGTAGAAACTAGGGCCTGTAGGACCTGCCTTGTTGATAGTGTTGTTAAGAAGGTAGAAACTAGGGCCTGTAGGACCTGCCTTGTTGATAGTGTTGTTAAGAAGGTAGAAACTAGGGCCTGTAGGACCTGCCTTGTTGACAGTGTTGATAAGAAGGTAGAAACTAGGGCCTGTAGGACCTGCCTTGTTGACAGTGTTGTTAAGAAGGTAGAAACTAGGGCCTGTAGGACCTGCCTTGTTGATAGTGTTGATACGAAGGTAGAAACTAGGGCCTGTAGGACCTGCCTTGTTGATAGTGTTGTTAAGAAGGTAGAAACTAGGGCCTGTAGGACCTGCCTTGTTGATAGTGTTGTTAAGAAGGTAGAAACTAGGGCCTGTAGGACCTGCCTTGTTGACAGTGTTGATAAGAAGGTAGAAACTAGGGCCTGTAGGACCTGCCTTGTTGACAGTGTTGTTAAGAAGGTAGAAACTAGGGCCTGTAGGACCTGCCTTGTTGATAGTGTTGATAAGAAGGTAGAAACTAGGGCCTGTAGGACCTGCCTTGTTGATAGGGCTGATAAGAAGGTAGAAACTAGGGCCTGTAGGACCTGCCTTGTTGATAGTGTTGATAGGGCTGATAAGAAGGTAGAAACTAGGGCCTGTAGGACCTGCCTTGTTGATAGTGTTGTTAAGAAGGTAGAAACTAGGGCCTGTAGGACCTGCCTTGTTGATAGTGTTGTTAAGAAGGTAGAAACTAGGGCCTGTAGGACCTGCCTTGTTGATAGTGTTGTTACGAAGGTAGAAACTAGGACCTGTAGGACCTGCCTTGTTGATAGTGTTGTTAAGAAGGTAGAAACTAGGGCCTGTAGGACCTGCCTTGTTGACAGTGCTGATAAGAAGGTAGAAACTAGGGCCTGTAGGACCTGCCTTGTTGATAGTGTTGATAGGGCTGATAAGAAGGTAGAAACTAGGGCCTGTAGGACCTGCCTTGTTGATAGTGTTGTTAAGAAGGTAGAAACTAGGGCCTGTAGGACCTGCCTTGTTGATAGTGTTGTTAAGAAGGTAGAAACTAGGGCCTGTAGGACCTGCCTTGTTGATAGTGTTGTTACGAAGGTAGAAACTAGGACCTGTAGGACCTGCCTTGTTGATAGTGTTGTTAAGAAGGTAGAAACTAGGGCCTGTAGGACCTGCCTTGTTGATAGTGTTGTTAAGAAGGTAGAAACTAGGGCCTGTAGGACCTGCCTTGTTGATAGTGTTGTTAAGAAGGCAGAAACTAGGGCCTGTAGGACCTGCCTTGTTGATAGTGTTGTTAAGAAGGTAGAAACTAGGGCCTGTAGGACCTGCCTTGTTGATAGTGTTGTTAAGAAGGTAGAAACTAGGGCCTGTAGGACCTGCCTTGTTGATAGTGTTGTTAAGAAGGTAGAAACTAGGGCCTGTAGGACCTGCCTTGTTGATAGTGATGTTAAGAAGGTAGAAACTAGGGCCTGTAGGACCTGCCTTGTTGATAGTGATGTTAAGAAGGTAGAAACTAGGGCCTGTAGGACCTGCCTTGCTGATAGTGTTGTTAAGAAGGTAGAAACTAGGGCCTGTAGGACCTGCCTTGTTGATAGTGATGTTAAGAAGGTAGAAACTAGGACCTGTAGGACCTGCCTTGTTGATAGTGTTGTTACGAAGGTAGAAACTAGGACCTGTAGGACCTGCCTTGTTGATAGTGATGTTAAGAAGGTAGAAACTAGGGCCTGTAGGACCTGCCTTGTTGATAGCGTTGTTAAGAAGGTAGAAACTAGGGCCTGTAGGACCTGCCTTGTTGATAGTGTTGTTAAGAAGGTAGAAACTAGGGCCTGTAGGACCTGCCTTGTTGACAGTGTTGTTAAGAAGGTAGAAACTAGGGCCTGTAGGACCTGCCTTGTTGATAGTGTTGTTAAGAAGGTAGAAACTAGGGCCTGTAGGACCTGCCTTGTTGACAGTGTTGTTAAGAAGGTAGAAACTAGGGCCTGTAGGACCTGCCTTGTTGACAGTGCTGTTACGAAGGTAGAAACTAGGGCCTGTAGGACCTGCCTTGTTGACAGTGCTGTTAAGAAGGTAGAAACTAGGGCCTGTAGGACCTGCCTTGTTGATAGTGTTGTTAAGAAGGTAGAAACTAGGGCCTGTAGGACCTGTCTTGTTGATAGTGTTGTTAAGAAGGTAGAAACTAGGGCCTGTAGGACCTGCCTTGTTGATAGTGTTGTTAAGAAGGTAGAAACAAGGGCCTGTAGGACCTGCCTTGTTGATAGTGCTGTTAAGAAGGTAGAAACTAGGGCCTGTAGGACCTGTCTTGTTGATAGTGTTGTTAAGAAGGTAGAAACTAGGGCCTGTAGGACCTGCCTTGTTGATAGTGTTGTTAAGAAGGTAGAAACTAGGGCCTGTAGGACCTGTCTTGTTGATAGTGTTGTTAAGAAGGTAGAAACTAGGGCCTGTAGGACCTGCCTTGTTGATAGTGTTGTTAAGAAGGTAGAAACTAGGGCCTGTAGGACCTGCCTTGTTGATAGTGTTGTTAAGAAGGCAGAGCATCGATTTATTAAGGACAGACTTCTCCCCATCTTAGCTACATGTTTAGACCATGATAGTTTACAGTCCAGGGTTACTCCATCCAGGGTTACTCCATCCAGGGTTACTCCATCCAGTGTTACTCCATCCAGTGTTACTCCATCCAGGGTTACTCCATCCAGTGTTACTCCATCAAGGGTTACTCCATCCAGTGTTACTCCATCCAGTGTTACTCCATCCAGTGTTACTCCATCAAGGGTTACTCCATCCAGTGTTACTCCATCCAGGGTTACTCCATCCAGTGTTACTCCATCCAGGGTTACTCCATCCAGGGTTACTCCATCCAGGGTTACTCCATCCAGTGTTACTCCATCCAGGGTTACTCCATCCAGTGTTACTCCATCCAGGGTTACTCCATCCAGTGTTACTCCATCCAGTGTTACTCCATCCAGGGTTACTCCATCCAGTGTTACTCCATCCAGGGTTACTCCATCCAGGGTTACTCCATCCAGTGTTACTCCATCCAGGGTTACTCCATCCAGGGTTACTCCATCAAGGGTTACTCCATCCAGTGTTACTCCATCCAGGGTTACTCCATCCAGTGTTACTCCATCCAGGGTTACTCCATCCAGGGTTACTCCATCCAGGGTTACTCCATCCAGGGTTACTCCATCCAGTGTTACTCCAAGCAGTTTAGTCACCTCAACTTGCTCAATTTCCACATTATTTATTACAATCTTTAGTTGAGGTTTGTGCTTTAGTGAATGATTTGTCCCAAATAAAATGCTTTTAGTTTTATAAATATTTAGGGCTAACTTATTCCTTGCCATCAACTCTGAAACTAACTGCAGCTCTTTGTTGAGTGTTGCAGTCATTTCAGTCTCTGTAGTAGCTGACGTGTATAATGTTGAGTGTTGCAGTCATTTCAGTGTCTGTAGTAGCTGACGTGTATAATGTTGAGTCATCTGCATACATAGACACTCTGGCTTTACTCAAAGCCAATGGTATTTCATTAGTCAAGATTGAACAAATTAATGAGCCTAAACAGCTTCCTTTTTTCAATGCCTGATTCTACCTGGATTATGTGGGAGAGGCGTCCATTCTAGAACACCCTCTGTGTTCTGTTACCTGGATTATGTTGGAGAGGATTCCATTAGAGAACACCCTCTGTGTTCTGTTACCTGGATTATGTTGGAGAGGATTCCATTAGAGAACACCCTCTGTGTTCTGTTACCTGGATTATGTTGGAGAGGATTCCATTAGAGAACACCCTCTGTGTTCTGTTACCTGGATTATGTTGGAGAGGCTTCCATTAGAGAACACCCTCTGTGTTCTGTTACCTGGATTATGTTGGAGAGGCTTCCATTCTAGAACACCCTCTGTGTTCTGTTACCTGGATTATGTTGGAGAGGATTCCATTCTAGAACACCCTCTGTGTTCTGTTACCTGGATTATGTTGGAGAGGATTCCATTCTAGAACACCCTCTGTGTTCTGTTACCTGGATTATGTTGGAGAGGATTCCATTCTAGAACACCCTCTGTGTTCTGTTACCTGGATTATGTTGGAGAGGATTCCATTCTAGAACACCCTCTGTGTTCTGTTACCTGGATTATGTTGGAGAGGATTCCATTCTAGAACACCCTCTGTGTTCTGTTACCTGGATTATGTTGGAGAGGATTCCATTCTAGAACACCCTCTGTGTTCTGTTACCTGGATTATGTTGGAGAGGATTCCATTCTAGAACACCCTCTGTGT
This sequence comes from Oncorhynchus mykiss, assembly GCF_057628025.1. Lineage (NCBI taxonomy): Eukaryota > Metazoa > Chordata > Actinopteri > Salmoniformes > Salmonidae > Oncorhynchus > Oncorhynchus mykiss. The sequence continues at coordinate 84,135,056 of NC_143036.1, read as the reverse complement.
TCTGTTACCTGGATTATGTTGGAGAGGATTCCATTCTAGAACACCCTCTGTGTTCTGTTACGTGGATTATGTTGGAGAGGATTCCATTCTAGAACACCCTCTGTGTTCTGTTACCTGGATTATGTTGGAGAGGCTTCCATTAGAGAACACCCTCTGTGTTCTGTTACCTGGATTATGTTGGAGAGGATTCCATTAGAGAACACCCTCTGTGTTCTGTTACCTGGATTATGTTGGAGAGGATTCCATTCTAGAACACCCTCTGTGTTCTGTTACCTGGATTATGTTGGAGAGGCTTCCATTCTAGAACACCCTCTGTGTTCTGTTACCTGGATTATGTTGGAGAGGATTCCATTAGAGAACACCCTCTGTGTTCTGTTACCTGGATTATGTTGGAGAGGATTCCATTAGAGAACACCCTCTGTGTTCTGTTACCTGGATTATGTTGGAGAGGCTTCCATTAGAGAACACCCTCTGTGTTCTGTTACCTGGATTATGTTGGAGAGGATTCCATTCTAGAACACCCTCTGTGTTCTGTTACCTGGATTATGTTGGAGAGGATTCCATTAAAGAACACCCTCTGTGTTCTGTTACCTGGATTATGTTGGAGAGGATTCCATTCTAGAACACCCTCTGTGTTCTGTTACCTGGATTATGTTGGAGAGGCTTCCATTCTAGAACACCCTCTGTGTTCTGTTACCTGGATTATGTTGGAGAGGATTCCATTAGAGAACACCCTCTGTGTTCTGTTACCTGGATTATGTTGGAGAGGATTCCATTAGAGAACACCCTCTGTGTTCTGTTACCTGGATTATGTTGAAGAGGCTTCCCTTCTAGAACACCCTCTGTGTTCTGTTACCTGGATTATGTTGGAGAGGATTCCAGTAGAGAACACCCTCTGTGTTCTGTTACCTGGATTATGTTGGAGAGGATTCCATTAGAGAACACCCTCTGTGTTCTGTTACCTGGATTATGTTGGAGAGGATTCCATTCTAGAACACCCTCTGTGTTCTGTTACCTGGATTATGTTGGAGAGGCTTCCATTCTAGAACACCCTCTGTGTTCTGTTACCTGGATTATGTTGGAGAGGATTCCATTAGAGAACACCCTCTGTGTTCTGTTACCTGGATTATGTTGGAGAGGATTCCATTAGAGAACACCCTCTGTGTTCTGTTACCTGGATTATGTTGGAGAGGCTTCCATTAGAGAACACCCTCTGTGTTCTGTTACCTGGATTATGTTGGAGAGGCTTCCCTTCTAGAACACCCTCTGTGTTCTGTTACCTGGATTATGTTGGAGAGGATTCCAGTAGAGAACACCCTCTGTGTTCTGTTACCTGGATTATGTTGGAGAGGATTCCATTAGAGAACACCCTCTGTGTTCTGTTACCTGGATTATGTTGGAGAGGATTCCATTAAATAACTCTCTGTGTTCTGTTACCTGGATTATGTTGGAGAGGATTCCATTAGAGAACACCCTCCGTGTTCTGTTACCTGGATTATGTTGGAGAGGATTCCATTAGAGAACACCCTCTGTGTTCTGTTACCTGGATTATGTTGGAGAGGATTCCATTAGAGAACACCCTCTGTGTTCTGTTACCTGGATTATGTTGGAGAGGATTCCATTAGAGAACACCCTCCGTGTTCTGTTACCTGGATTATGTTGGAGAGGATTCCATTAGAGAACACCCTCTGTGTTCTGTTACCTGGATTATGTTGGAGAGGATTCCATTAGAGAACACCCTCTGTGTTCTGTTACCTGGATTATGTTGGAGAGGATTCCATTAGAGAACACCCTCTGTGTTCTGTTACCTGGATTATGTTGGAGAGGCTTCCATTCTAGAACACCCTCTGTGTTCTGTTACCTGGATTATGTTGGAGAGGCTTCCATTAGAGAACACCCTCTGTGTTCTGTTACCTGGATTATGTTGGAGAGGATTCCATTCTAGAACACCCTCTGTGTTCTGTTACCTGGATTATGTTGGAGAGGCTTCCATTCTAGAACACCCTCTGTGTTCTGTTACCTGGATTATGTTGGAGAGGATTCCATTCTAGAACACCCTCTGTGTTCTGTTACCTGGATTATGTTGGAGAGGATTCCATTCTAGAACACCCTCTGTGTTCTGTTACCTGGATTATGTTGGAGAGGCTTCCATTCTAGAACACCCTCTGTGTTCTGTTACCTGGATTATGTTGGAGAGGCTTCCATTCTAGAACACCCTCTGTGTTCTGTTACCTGGATTATGTTGGAGAGGCTTCCATTCTAGAACACCCTCTGTGTTCTGTTACCTGGATTATGTTGGAGAGGCTTCCATTCTAGAACACCCTCTGTGTTCTGTTACCTGGATTATGTTGGAGAGGATTCCATTCTAGAACACCCTCTGTGTTCTGTTACCTGGATTATGTTGGAGAGGCTTCCATTCTAGAACACCCTCTGTGTTCTGTTACCTGGATTATGTTGGAGAGGCTTCCATTCTAGAACACCCTCTGTGTTCTGTTACCTGGATTATGTTGGAGATGATTCCATTCTAGAACACCCTCTGTGTTCTGTTACTTGGATTATGTTGGAGAGGATTCCATTAAAGAACACCCTCTGTGTTCTGTTACCTGGATTATGTTGGAGAGGATTCCATTCTAGAACACCCTCTGTGTTCTGTTACCTGGATTATGTTGGAGAGGATTCCATTAGAGAACAACCCTCTGTGTTCTGTTAGACAGGTAACTCTTTATCCACATTATAGCAGGGGGTGTAAAGCCATAACACAAACGTTTATCCAGCAGCAAACTATGATCGATAAATGTCAAAAAGCCACACGGAAGTCTAACAAAAACAGCCCCCACAAAACATTTTTTATCATCAATTTCTCTCAGCCAATCATCAGTCATTTGTGTAAGTGCTGTGCTGGTTGAATTACTGTAGAGCCCTACTGGTATTGGTCAGAAGAAGTGCACTGTGGGAATCGGTGTCATTTGGCTAGCATCATTATCGGGCAGCGACGTGATCCACACCGGACTGTTCTTACGACTCCTCTTTCCCTTAATGTTTGACCTCTTCTGACCAGATACCACTAGAAGGAATAGGGACCATCTTTCCCTTAATGTTTGACCTCTTCTGACCAGATACCACTAGAGGGAATAGGGACCATCTTTCCCTTAATGTTTGACCTCTTCTGACCAGATACCACTAGAGGGAATAGGGAGCCACCTGGGACTCAGAGGAGGCCAAGGAGTGAACTCTCCTACAGTGTGGTGGTAGATCCAGGGAGGGAGAGGGGGAGAGAGAGGGAGAGAGTGAGGAAAAAGGGGGGGAGTGGGAGAGAGAGAGAGGGATAGAGAGAATGTGAGGGAGAGGGAGAGGTAGAGAGAGAGGGGGCTGGAGGGGAAGAGAGGGATAGAGAGAGGGAGAGTGATAGATAGAGAGAGATAGAGAGGGATAGAGAGAGGGAGAGAGATAGATAGAGAGAGAGAGAGAGAGGGTGAGGGAGAGAGAGAGGGCGAGGGAGCTAGAGAGGGAGAGAGGGTGAGAGAGAGGGAGCGAGAGACAGACAGAGTGAGAGACAAAGAGAGGGAGGGAGAAGTGTTTTCTCTCATTTATTTTCTGGTGTGTATTTCCAGAGTTCATCATTCTGCATTTATTTAGAAGCTCCCACTGTGTGAGTGTTCAGTAGCAATCTGTGATCCAATCACAGTCTGTCAACTGCAATATTTGTCTTTCCAAGACACCAAGTACAGTCGTGGCCAAAAGTTTTGAGAATGACACTAATATTAATTTCCACAAAGTTTGCTGCTTCAGTGTCTTTAGATATTTTTGTCAGATGTTACTATGGAATACTGAAGTATAATTACAAGCATTTCATAAGTGTCAACGGCTTTTATTGACAATTACATGAAGTTGATGAAAAGAGTCAATATTTGCAGTGTTGACCCTTATTTTTCAAGACCTCTGCAATCCGCCCTGGCATGCTGTCAATTAACTTCTGGGCCACATCCTGACTGATGGCAGCCCATTCTTACACAATCAATGCTTGGAGTTTGTCAGAATTTGTGGGTTTTTGTTTGTCCACCCGTCTCTTGAGGATTGACCACAAGTTCTCAATGGGATTAAGGTCTGGGGAGTTTCCTGGCCATGGATCCAAAATATCGATGTTTTGTTCCCCGAGCCACTTAGTCATCACTTTTGCCTTATGGCAAGGTGCTCCATCATGCTGGAAAAGGCATTGTTTGTCACCAAACTGTTCCTGGATGGTTGGGAGACGTTGCTCTCGGAGGACGTGTTGGTACCATTCTTTATTCATGGCTGTGTTCTTAGGCAAAATTGTGAGTGAGCCCACTCCCTTGGCTGAGAAGCAACCCCACACATGAATGGTCTCAGGATGCTTTACTGTTGGCATGACACAGGACTGATGGTAGAGCTCACCTTGTCTTCTCCAGACAAGCTTTATTTCCAGATCCCCCAAACAATGGGAAAGGGGATTCATCAGAGAAAATGACTTTACCCCAGTCCTCAGCAGTCCAATCCCTGTACCTTTTGTAGAGAGAGGTACTGTTGGGGGGTAGCTAGTGACTGTCTGACTGGATGGGGACTGGGGGTAGAGAGAGGTACTGTTGGGAGTACCTAGTGACTGTCTGACTGGGGGTAGAGAGAGGTACTGTTGGGAGTACCTAGTGACTGTCTGACTGGAGGTAGAGAGAGGTACTGTTGGGAGTACCTAGTGACTGTCTGACTGGAGGTAGAGAGAGGTACTGTTGGGAGTACCTAGTGACTGTCTGACTGGAGGTAGAGAGAGGTACTGTTGGGAGTACCTAGTGACTGTCTGACTGGATCGGGACTGTAGAGAGAGGTACTGTTGGGAGTACCTAGTGACTGTCTGACTGGGGGTAGAGAGAGGTACTGTTGGGAGTACCTAGTGACTGTCTGACTGGGGGTAGAGAGAGGTACTGTTGGGAGTACCTAGTGACTGTCTGACTGGATGGGGACTGGGGGTAGAGAGAGGTACTGTTGGGAGTACCTAGTGACTGTCTGACTGGATGGGGACTTCTGTCTATTCTCTATTCCTCTCCTCCTGTCTATTCTCTATTCCTCTCCTCCTGTCTATTCTCTATTCCTCTCCTCCTGTCTATTCTCTATTCCTCTCCTCCGGTCTATTCTCTATTCCTCTCCTCCGGTCTATTCTCTATTCCTCTCCTCCTGTCTATTCTCTATTCCTCTCCTCCGGTCTATTCTCTGTTCCTCTCCTCCTCCTGTCTATTCTCTATTCCTCTCCTCCTGCCTATTCTCTATTCCTCTCCTCCGGTCTATTCTCTATTCCTCTCCTCCGGTCTATTCTCTATTCCTCTCCTCCTGTCTATTCTCTGTTCCTCTCCTCCTCCTGTCTATTCTCTATTCCTCTCATCCTTCTGTCTATTCTCTATTCCTCTCCTCCTGTCTATTCTCTATTCCTCTCCTCCTGTCTATTCTCTATTCCTCTCCTCCTGTCTATTCTCTATTCCTCTCCTCCTGTCTATTCTCTATTCCTCTCCTCCTCCTGTCTATTCTCTATTCCTCTCCTCCTGTCTATTCTCTATTCCTCTCCTCCTGTCTATTCTCTATTCCTCTCCTCCTCCTGTCTATTCTCTATTCCTCTCCTCCTGTCTATTCTCTATTCCTCTCCTCCTGTCTATTCTCTATTCCTCTCCTTCTGTCTATTCTCTATTCCTCTCCTCCTGTCTATTCTCTATTCCTCTCCTCCTCCTGTCTATTCTCTATTCTTCTCCTCCTGTCTATTCTCTATTCCTCTCCTCCTGTCTATTCTCTATTCCTCTCCTCCTGTCTATTCTCTATTCCTCTCCTCCTGTCTATTCTCTATTCCTCTCCTCCTCCTGTCTATTCTCTGTTCCTCTCCTCCTCCTGTCTATTCTCTGTTCCTCTCCTCCTCCTGTCTATTCTCTATTCCTCTCCTCCTCCTGTCTATTCTCTATTCCTCTCCTCCTGTCTATTCTCTATTCTTCTCCTCTTCCTGTCTATTCTCTATTCCTCTCCTCCTGTCTATTCTCTGTTCCTCTCCTCCTCCTGTCTATTCTCTATTCCTCTCCTCTTCCTGTCTATTCTCTGTTCCTCTCCTCCTCCTGTCTATTCTCTATTCCTCTCCTCCTCCTGTCTATTCTCTATTCCTCTCCTCCTGTCTATTCTCTATTCCTCTCCTCCTCCTGTCTATTCTCTATTCCTCTCCTCCTGTCTATTCTCTATTCCTCTCCTCCTCCTGTCTATTCTCTATTCATCTCCTCCTGTCTATTCTCTATTCCTCTCCTCCTCCTGTCTATTCTCTATTCCTCTCCTCCTGTCTATTCTCTATTCCTCTCCTCCTGTCTATTCTCTATTCCTCTCCTCCTCCTGTCTATTCTCTATTCCTCTCCTCCTCCTGTCTATTCTCTATTCTTCTCCTCCTAAACCAAATAAACATTTATTCTGGGTAGCACAGCCTGTGAAAATATGTATTTTTTCAAACAAGAGCCTGAAAGGTTTGAAGATGCGAGGCGAGGCGAAGGGGCCGTTTTCTTCAACCTTTCACCCTCGCCCATCTTCTTTTTAACTAGTTCATATTATCTCTGACACTTGGTTCTGCCACAGCTGAAAAGGCAATTATCTCAGATAGAGAGTTGATTAAACATTCAGACTGATACACATCTTGATGACAGATGGAATCGAACAACAGTCATTCTGTGTCTTGGCTGGAAAATAGATTGAAAACACCACACAGGACCGGACAAATCACATGTTATTGATCACAAACACCACACAGGACCGGACAAATCACATGTTATTGGTCACATACACCACACCGGACCGGACAAATCACATGTTATTGGTCACAAACACCACACAGGACCGTACAAATCACATGTTTATCAGATGTTATTGGTCACATACACCACACAGCACCGGACAAATCACATGTTATTGATCACAAACACCACACAGGACCGTACAAATCACATGTTTATCAGATGTTATTGGTCACATACACCACACAGCACCGGACAAATCACATGTTATTGATCACAAACACCACACAGGACCGTACAAATCACATGTTATTGGTCACATACACCACACCGGACCGTACAAATCACATGTTATTGGTCACATACACCACACAGGACCGTACAAATCACATGTTATTGGTCACATACACCACACCGGACCGTACAAATCACATGTTATTGATCACATGGTTAGCAGATGTTATTGGTCACATACACCACATGGTTAGCAGATGTTATTGGTCACATGGTTAGCAGATGTTATTGGTCACATACACATGGTTAGCAGATGTTATTGGTCACATGGTTAGCAGATGTTATTGGTCACATACACATGGTTAGCAGATGTTATTGGTCACATACACCACATGGTTAGCAGATGTTATTGGTCACATGGTTAGCAGATGTTATTGGTCACATGGTTAACAGATGTTATTGGTCACATGGTTAGCAGATGTTATTGGTCACCTGGTTAGCAGATGTTATTGGTCACATGGTTAGCAGATGTTATTGGTCACATGGTTAGCAGATGTTATTGGTCACATACACCACATGGTTAGCAGATGTTATTGGTCACATACACCACATGGTTAGCAGATGTTATTGGTCACATGGTTAGCAGATGTTATTGGTCACATACACCACATGGTTAGCAGATGTTATTGGTCACATGGTTAGCAGATGTTATTGGTCACATACACATGGTTAGCAGATGTTATTGGTCACATACACCACATGGTTAGCAGATGTTATTGGTCACATGGTTAGCAGATGTTATTGGTCACATGGTTAACAGATGTTATTGGTCACATGGTTAGCAGATGTTATTGGTCACCTGGTTAGCAGATGTTATTGGTCACATGGTTAGCAGATGTTATTGGTCACATACACATGGTTAGCAGATGTTATTGGTCACATACACCACATGGTTAGCAGATGTTATTGGTCACATACACCACATGGTTAGCAGATGTTATTGGTCACATACACCACATGGTTAGCAGATGTTATTGGTCACATACACCACATGGTTAGCAGATGTTATTGGTCACATACACCACATGGTTAGCAGATGTTATTGGTCACATACACCACATGGTTAGCAGATGTTATTGGTCACATACACCACATGGATAACAGATGTTATTGGTCACATACACCACATGGATAACAGATGTTATTGGTCACATACACCACATGGATAGCAGATGTTATTGGTCACATACACCACATGGATAGCAGATGTTATTGGTCACATACACATGGTTAGCAGATGTTATTGGTCACATACACCACATGGTTAGCAGATGTTATTGGTCACATGGTTAGCAGATGTTATTGGTCACATGGTTAGCAGATGTTATTGGTCACATGGTTAGCAGATGTTATTGGTCACATGGTTAGCAGATGTTATTGGTCACATACACACATGGTTAGCAGATGTGAGTTTAGTGAAATGCTTCTGCTTCTAGTTCTGACCTTGCAGTAGTATCTGACAGGTAGTATCTGACAGGTAGTATCTGACAGGTAGTATCTGACAGGTAGTATCTGACAGGTAATATAACAAATTCACAACAACTACCTTATAAACCCAAGAGCAAAGGAATGAATAAGAATATGTACATATAAATATATGGATGAGCGATGGCCGTGCGGCATGGGGAAGATGCAGTAGATGGTATAGAGTACAGTATATACATATGAGATGAGTAATGTAGGGTATGTAAACAAAGTGGCATAGTTTAAAGTGGCTAGTGGTACATGTATTACATAAAGATGCAATAGATGATATAGAGTACAGTATATACATATGAGATGAGTAATGTAGGGTATGTAAACATTATATCAAGTGACATTGTTTACAGTGACTAGTGATACATTTATTACATCCAATTTTTAGTTATTAAAATGGCTAGAGATTGAGTCAGTGTGTTGGCATCAGCCACTCAATGTTAGTGGTGGCTGTTTAACAGTCTGATGGCCTTGAGATAGGAGCTGATTTTCAATCTCCCGGTCCCAGCTTTGATGCATCTGGACTGACCTCGCCTTCTGGATGATAGCGGGGTGAACAGGCAGTGGCTCGGGTGGTTGTTGTCCTTGATGATCTTTATGGCCTTCCTGTGACATCGGGTGGTGTAGGTGTCCTGGAGGGCAGGTAGTTTGCCCCCGGTGATGCGTTGTGCAGACCTCACTACCCTCTGGAGAGCCTTACGGTTGTGGGCGGAGCAGTTGCCGTACCAGGCGGTGATACAGCCCGACAGGATGCTCTCGATTGTGCATCTATAGAAGTTTGTGAGTGCTTTTGGTGACAAGCCAAATTTCTTCAGCCTCCTGAGGTTGAAGAGGCGCTGCTGCGCCTTCTTCACGATGCTGTCTGTGTGGGTGGACCAATTCAGTTTGTCTGTGATGTGTATGCCGAGGAACTTAACCACTTGTGTGGGTAGAGTCCAGTGTGTTCATGTTGTGTTCCAGTGTGGTGTTCCAGTATAGTGTTCCAGTGTAGTGTTCCAGTATAGTGTTCCAGTGAAGTGTTCCAGTATAGTGTTCCAGTATAGTAATCCAGTATAGTTTTCCAGTGTAGTGTTCCAGTGAAGTGTTCCAGTATAGTGTTCCAGTGTAGTGTTCCAGTGTAGTGTTCCAGTGTAGTGTTCCAGTATAGTGTTCCAGTGTAGTGTTCCAGTATAGTGTTCCAGTGTATTGTTCCAGTGTAGTGTTCCAGTATTGTGTTCCAGTGAATTGTTCCAGTATAGTGTTCCAGTGTAGTGTTCCAGTATTGTGTTCCAGTATAGTGTTCCAGTGGATTGTTCCAGTATAGTGTTCCAGTATAGTGTTCCAGTGTAGTTTTCCAGTGAAGTTTTCCAGTATAGTGTTCCAGTGTAGTGTTCCAGTGAAGTGTTCCAGTATAGTGTTCCAGTGTAGTGTTCCACACATGTTCCAGTGTAGTGTTCCAGTGTAGTGTTCCAGTGAAGTGTTCCAGTATAGTGTTCCAGTGTAGAGTTCCAGTGTAGTGTTCCAGTGAAGTGTTCCAGTATAGTGTTCCAGTGTAGTGTTCCAGTATGGTGTTCCAGTGTAGTGTTCCAGAGAAGTGTTCCAGTATAGTGTTCCAGTGAAGTGTTCCAGTATAGTGTTCCAGTGAAGTGTTCCAGTATAGTGTTCCAGTATAGTGTTCCAGTGTAGTGTTCCACATGTTGTCCAGTGTAGTGTTCCAGTGTAGTGTTCCAGTGAAGTGTTCCAGTATAGTGTTCCAGTGTAGTGTTCCAGTGTAGTGTTCCAGTATAGTAATCCAGTATAGTGTTCCAGTGTAGTGTTCCAGTGAAGTGTTCCAGTATAGTGTTCCAGTGTAGTGTTCCAGTGTAGTGTTCCAGTGAAGTGTTCCAGTATAGTAATCCAGTATAGTGTTCCAGTGTAGTGTTCCAGTGTAGTGTTCCAGTATAGTGTTCCAGTATAATGTTCCAGTGTAGTGTTCCAGTATAGTGTTCCAGTGTAGTGTTCCAGTATTGTGTTCCAGTATTGTGTTCCAGTGAAGTGTTCCAGTGTAGTGTTCCAGTGTAGTGTTCCAGTGTAGTGTTCCAGTATAGTGTTCCAGTGGAGTGTTCCAGTATAGTGTTCCAGTATAGTGTTCCAGTGGAGTGTTCCAGTGTAGTGTTCCAGTGTAGTGTTCCAGTGTAGTGTTCCAGTGGAGTGTTCCAGTGTAGTGTTCCAGTGTATTGTTTCAGTGTAGTGTTCCAGTATTGTCTTCCACTGTAGTGTTCCAGTGTAGTGTGCCAGTGTAGTGTTCCACACGTGCTCCAGTATTGTGTTCCAGTGTAGTGTTCCAGTATAGTGTTCCAGTGTAGTGTTCCAGTATTGTGTTCCAGTGTAGTGTTCCAGTGTAGTGTTCCAGTGAAGTGTTCCAGTATAGTAATCCAGTATAGTGTTCCAGTGTAGTGTTCCAGTGTAGTGTTCCAGTATAGTGTTCCAGTATAATGTTCCAGTGTAGTGTTCCAGTATAGTGTTCCAGTGTAGTGTTCCAGTATTGTGTTCCAGTATTGTGTTCCAGTGAAGTGTTCCAGTGTAGTGTTCCAGTGTAGTGTTCCAGTGTAGTGTTCCAGTATAGTGTTCCAGTGGAGTGTTCCAGTATAGTGTTCCAGTATAGTGTTCCAGTGGAGTGTTCCAGTGTAGTGTTCCAGTGTAGTGTTCCAGTGTAGTGTTCCAGTGGAGTGTTCCAGTGTAGTGTTCCAGTGTATTGTTTCAGTGTAGTGTTCCAGTATTGTGTTCCAGTGTAGTGTCCCAGTGCAGTGTTCCAGTGTAGTGTTCCACACGTTTTCCAGTATAGTGTTCCAGTGTAGTGTTCCAGTGTAGTGTTCCAGTATTGTGTTCCAGTGTAGTGTTCAACACTTGTTCCAGTGTAGTGTTCTAGTGTAGTGTTCCAGTATTGTGTTCTAGTATTGTGTTCTAGTATTGTGTTCCAATGTAGTGTTCCAGTGTAGTGTTCCAGTATTGTGTTCCAGTGTAGTGTTCAACACGTGTTCCAGTGTAGTGTTCTAGTGTAGTGTTCCAGTATTGTGTTCCATTGTAGTGTTCCAGTGTAGTGTTCCAGTGTAGTGTTCCAGTGTAGTGTTCCAGTGTTGTGTTCCAGTGTTGTGTTCCAATTTTTGTTCTGGTATTGTGTTCCAGTATTGTGTTCCAGTATAGTGTTCCAGTGTGCCTGTGTGTTGAATGGATTTCCTCCTGAAGTTATCCTGGCAGTGCCACCATGGCCTGATGCTTATTATCAGGGCAAACAGAGAGAGAGAGTCCTGGCCCTACGCCCAGAGAGACCCTGCCACCCCTGGAGCTATGCACAGAGAGAAGCACCCAGCCTGGGGGGGGGGGGGGGGAGAAGCAGGGAGAGCAGGGTTCCTGGTGCTTCAATATGGAGCCTCAGCCAAAACACATACAGCATAGAGAGCCCAGAGCCACCCCCCCTGTGGTAATCCCATGCCCTCTCTGGGTGACCCCAACTGGGTTAGGGTCCTGAGGGGAGCACACCTGCGTGTTTATTAAAACAGTGGACCTGAAGGCCCACATCTGCTGTGGCAGACCTTCTGTCCAACACAGGGCAGCAGTAGGATCTACCACAGAGAGAGAGAAGAGAGAGTGTCTGGAGGAAGGTGTGGCTGACCTGAGAGAAGCCTGTCACGTGTGTGTGTGTGTGTGTGTGTGTGTGTGTGTGTGTGTGTGTATGTGTGTGTGTGTGTGTCTGTGTGTGTGTGTGAGGATGAAAGGTGTGTGGCAAGCAGAGGTTGATGTAAGAGAATGATGTCTAATTCACAGGAAGACGAAACAAGATATAGAGGAAGACACACACACACACACACACACACACACACACACACACACACACACACACACACGTCTAGGGAAGAGTCTGTGAACATTCTTTCAGGGACACTACTTCCTCTTTTCTCCTCCAATCACAAGGCTTTGTCAGAGAGAAGCCAGTTCCCCTCAGTCATCGCCATAACAACACCTGAACGCCTGCAGCCTGACTGCTGATTGGTTATGGTAGACACGTACTCACACAGACACAGTATGACACGCACACACACAGTATGACAAGTACACACATTATGGTGTGTAAGACCCTTCACAGGTCTGTGAGACAAATCAAACTAAGTCTGTTTCTGCTGTGTGAATCAGCAGGTTGAGGAAC
>NC_143036.1:84092366-84114866 GCF_057628025.1 Oncorhynchus mykiss | reverse complement strand
AGAGAGACAGGGGGGTAGAGGGGGTAGAGAGACAGGGGAGTAGAGGGAGTTGGGAGTAGAGAGACAGGGGAGTAGAGGGGGTAGAGAGACAGGGGAGTGGAGGGAGTTGGGGGTAGAGAGACAGGGGGGTAGAGGGGGTAGAGAGACAGGGGAGTAGAGGGGGTAGAGAGACAGGGGAGTAGAGGGGGTAGAGAGACAGGGGGGTAGAGGGGGTAGAGAGACAGGGGAGTAGAGGGGGTAGAGAGACAGGGGAGTAGAGGGGGTAGAGAGACAGGGGGGTAGAGGGGGTAGAGAGACAGGGGAGTAGAGGGGGTAGAGAGACAGGGGAGTAGAGGGGGTAGAGAGACAGGGGAGTAGAGGGGGTAGAGAGACAGGGGAGTAGAGAGACAGGGGAGTAGAGGGGGTAGAGAGACAGGGGAGTAGAGAGACAGGGGAGTAGAGGGGGTAGAGAGACAGGGGAGTAGAGAGACAGGGGAGTAGAGGGGGTAGAGAGACAGGGGAGTAGAGAGACAGGGGAGTAGAGGGGGTAGAGAGACAGGGGAGTAGAGAGACAGGGGAGGAGAGGGGGTAGTCTACCTCAGTCTAATTACCTGCCTGTCTCTACGTCTGATCCTGGATCTGTATCAATGTTTAGATGTTTCTCCTTCAGGTGGAGCTTCATCTGCACTGTGTTTAAACACCAAGGTGTTCTCTGATGAAGCACCATTCAATCTGTAGCACGTTGAGTAGAGCAACACTCCTAAGGTCACCAACACGACCAGTCCACTGTGTGTCTATTCCTGTTTAATCTCTCTTTTCTAACCATGTCTCTCTCTCTCTTCCCCTCCTCCTGACCTCCCTCCCTCCCTCCCTCCCCCCCTCCCTCCCCTTCCCTCCCCTTCCCTTCCCTCCCTCCCTCCCTCCCTCCCTCCCTCCCTCCCTCCCTCCCTCCCTCCCTCCACTTCCCCCCTCCCTCCCTCCCTCCCTCCCCTCCCCTTCCCCTCCCTCCCTCCTCTCTCCTCCCTCCCTCCCTCCCTCCCCTCCCCTTCCCCTCCCTCCCCTTCCCTCCCCTTCCCTCCCTCCCTCCCTCCCTCCCCTTCCCCCCTCCCTCCCCCCTCCCTCCCCTCCCCCTCCCTCCCTCCCTCCTCTCTCCTCCCTCCCTCCCCTTCCCCCCTCCCTCCCTCCCTCCCTCCCCTCCCCTTCCCCTCCCTCCCTCCCTCCTCTCTCTCTCCTCCCTCCCCTCAACAGAAGAAGCTGACTGTTAGAAGTTGTCCCGTAGGAGGGGCCACCAAGCCCCTCTCCCTCATCAAGCCCCCTCCTCCTCCCTCCTCACAAAGCATCTCCATCTCCGTTCTACCGGCCAACCCGGTCGCCAAGACAGCTCCCGTTGCCATGGTGACAGCGCACATGACCGGTGGACAAAAGGTGGTGTCGGGAAGCGCAGCTCCAGGGAGCTCCTCCTCTCCTCCTCCTCTACAGACATCCTCCATCAACCTCCAGACCAATAGAGGGTCGGGAGGGGCGGTGCTACAGCCTTACAGTAGGAGAGAGGTACTACACTGTTACTACTGTACTGCTACTATACTGCTACTATACTACTACTATACTACTACAGCCTTACAGTAGGAGAGAGGTACTACACTGCTACTAATATACTGCTACTATACTGCTACTATACTGCTACAGCCTTACAGTAGAAGAGAGGTTCTACACTGTTACTACTATACTGCTACTATACTGCTACTATACTGCTACTATACTACTACTATACTGCTACAGCCTTACAGTAGAAGAGAGGTTCTACACTGTTACTACTATACTGCTACTATACTGCTACTATACTACTACTATACTACTACAGCCTTACAGTAGGAGAGAGGTACTACACTGTTACTACTATACTACTACTATACTGCTACTATACTGCTACTATACTACTACTATACTGCTACAGCCTTACAGTAGGAGAGAGGTACTACACTGTTACTACTATACTACTACTATACTGCTACTATACTACTACAGCTTTGCAGTAGGAGAGAGGTACTACACTGTCACTACTATACTGCTACTATACTGCTACTATACTGCTACTATACTACTACTATACTGCTACAGCCTTACAGTAGGAGAGAGGTACTACACTGTTACTACTATTCTGCTACTATTACTACTATACTACTACAGCCTTACAGTAGGAGAGAGGTACTACACTGTTACTACTATACTGCTACTATACTACTACTATACTACTACTATAATACTACAGCCTTACAGTAGGAGAGAGGTACTACACTGTTACTACTATACTGCTACTATACTACTACCATACTACTACTGTACTGCTGCAGCCTTACGTAGGAGAGAGGTACTACACTGTTACTACTATACTACTACTATACTGCTACTATACTACTACTATACTACTACAGCTTTGCAGTAGAAGAGAGGTTCTACACTGTCACTACTGTACTGTTACTATACTACTAATATACTGCTACTATACTGCTACTATACTGCTACAGCCTTACAGTAGAAGAGAGGTTCTACACTGTTACTACTATACTGCTACTATACTGCTACTATACTACTACTATACTACTACTATACTGCTACAGCCTTACAGTAGAAGAGAGGTTCTACACTGTTACTACTATACTGCTACTATACTACTACTATACTACTACAGCCTTACAGTAGGAGAGAGGTACTACACTGCTACTACTATACTACTACTATACTGCTACAATACTACTACAGCCTTACAGTAGGAGAGAGGTACTACACTGTTACTACTATACTGCTACTATACTACTACTATACTACTACAGCCTCCTCCTACTCTTCCCCTCTGCCCTCTAAACTCCCTCCTCCTCCTCCTCTTCCTCTCTGGCCTCTAAACTCCCTCCTCCTCCTCCTCTTCCTCTCTTGCCTCTAAACTCCCTCCTCCTCCTCCTCTTCCTCTCTGCCCTCTAAACTCCCTCCTCCTGCTCTTCCTCTCTTGCCTCTAAACTCCCTCCTCCTCCTCCTCTTCCTCTCTTGCCTCTAAACTCCCTCCTCCTCCTCCTCTTCCTCTCTTGCCTCTAAACTCCCTCCTCCTCCTCTTCCTCTCTTGCCTCTAAACTCCCTCCTCCTCCTCCTCCTCTTCCTCTCTGCCCTCTAAACTCCCTCCTCCTACTCTTCCTCTCTTGCCTCTAAACTCCCTCCTCCTCCTCCTCTTCCTCTCTGGCCTCTAAACTCCCTCCTCCTCCTCCTCTTCCTCTCTGCCCTCTAAACTCCCTCCTCCTACTCTTCCTCTCTTGCCTCTAAACTCCCTCCTCCTCCTCCTCTTCCTCTCTTGCCTCTAAACTCCCCCCTCCTCCTCCTCCTCCTCTCTGCCCTCTAAACTCCCTCCTCCTCCTCTTCCTCTCTGCCCTCTAAACTCCCTCCTCCTCCTCCTCTTCCTCTCTGCCCTCTAAACTCCCTCCTCCTCCTCTTCCTCTCTTGCCTCTAAACTCCCCCCTCCTCCTCCTCCTCCTCTCTGCCCTCTAAACTCCCCCCTCCTCCTCCTCCTCTCTTGCCTCTAAACTCCCCCCTCCTCCTCCTCCTCCTCCTCCTCTCTGCCCTCTAAACTGCCTCCTCCTCCTCTTCCTCTCTGCCCTCTAAACTCCCTCCTCCTCCTCCTCTCTGCCCTCTAAACTCCCTCCTCCTCCTCTTCCTCTCTTGCCTCTAAACTCCCCCCTCCTCCTCCTCCTCCTCCTCTCTGCCCTCTAAACTCCCTCCTCCTCTTCCTCTCTGCCCTCTAAACTCCCTCCTCCTCCTCCTCCTCCTCTTCCTCTCTGCCCTCTAAACTCCCTCCTCTTCCTACTCCTCCTCTTCCTCTCTGCCCTCTAAACTCCCTCCTCCTCCTACTCTTCCTCTCTGCCCTCTAAACTCCCTCCTCCTCCTCCTCTTCCTCTCTGCCCTCTAAATTCCCTCCTCCTCCTCCTCTTCCTCTCTGGCCTCTAAACTCCCTCCTCCTCCTCCTCTTCCTCTCTGCCCTCTAAACTCCCTCCTCCTCCTCCTCTTCCTCTCTGCCCTCTAAACTCCCTCCTCCTCCTCCTCTTCCTCTCTGCCCTCTAAACTCCTTCCTCTTCCTACTCCTCCTCTTCCTCTCTGCCCTCTAAACTCCCTCCTCCTCCTACTCCTCCTCTTCCTCTCTGCCCTCTAAACTCCCTAGGATTGGAGCTGTTGTGATTCCTTAGAGCCTGGTCTTGTTGTCAACCTGCAGCTAGTTGTAGATACTTTCACGCAGATTGAGGGCCAGGAGAGGAGATAACAGAGGAACTATATAGAGGAGAGAGAGAGACAGAGAGAGAGAGAGAGAGAGGGGGAGAGACAGAGAGAGAGAGAGAGAGAGAGAGAGAGAGGGGGAGAGAAAGAGAGAGACAGAGGGAGAGAGAAAGAGAGAGATAGACAGAGAGAGGGAGAGCGATATAGAGAGAGGGAAAGAGAGAAGGAGAGAGAGAGAGACACAGCCCATCCTATTATATATAGAGACAGATTTACAACTGTAAACTCAGGGGCCAGATGATGTAGAAGGGGGGGGGGGGGGTCTAATGGAGCAGCCAACAGCGATGCCACTGTGTGCATTGTATGTCAATGTATGCAAACAAACAAACAAACACACACACTCCTTGGCATGGAGAGCCTGCATGTGTCGTGGCTCTGGGGAGCATTTCAAACTGCTAGTCTGGCACGACATAAAGGAGATGGGCGCCGTGCCCACGTCAGTGCCCCCCCCCCCCCCCGGGAGGGAGGGACAGAGCTGGCCGCTACTGTCTGTGTTTACACCATTCACTAGAAAGTGCTTTTAAAATACGGACATATTTCCTCAGTGAATATTCAGCTGTTGCACTGCATTACCCATATTAATTCATGGGTTTACCAGCAGCTCTGGAGTCCCAAGTGACACCCTGTCTAGTGCACTTCTTCTGAGCACAACAGTGTATTGTCAAGAGAATAGGGTGCCATTTGGGACAAACCTATGTGTATAAATGAAATGGAGAAAAAAAAACACACACAAAGAAGATGAGTGTGTGACATGAAGTGTGGAGGTGATGGAGGGTTTAGTCCACACTGTCCTCTAGTGGTAGTAGGGGGAATAGCAGAGACAGAGAGAGAGACAGAGACAGACAGACAGACAGACAGACAGACAGACAGAGACAGACAGACAGACAGACAGACAGACAGACAGACAGACAGACAGACAGACAGACAGACAGACAGACAGACAGACAGACAGACAGACTGCCTTTGACTAGGGCCCAGTAATATAATGTAATTGGTACTAGGGCCCAGTAATATAATGTAATTGGTACCAGGGCCCAGTAATATAATGTAATTGGTACTAGGGCCCAGTAATATAATGTAATTGGTACTAGGGCCCAGTAATATAATGTAATTGGTACCAGGGCCCAGTAATATAATGTAATTGGTACTAGGGCCCAGTAATATAATGTAATTGGTACTAGGGCCCAGTAATATAATGTAATTGGTACCAGGGCCCAGTAATATAATGTAATTGGTACTAGGGCCCAGTAATATAATGTAATTGGTACCAGGGCCCAGTAATATAACGTAATTGGTACTAGGGCCCAGTAATATAATGTAATTGGTACTAGGGCCCAGTAATATAATGTAATTGGTACCAGGGCCCAGTAATATAATGTAATTGGTACCAGGGCCCAGTAATATAATGTAATTGGTACCAGGGCCCAGTAATATAATGTAATTGGTACTAGGGCCCAGTAATATAATGTAATTGGTACCAGGGCCCAGTAATATAATGTAATTGGTACTAGGGCCCAGTAATATAATGTAATTGGTACCAGGGCCCAGTAATATAATGTAATTGGTACTAGGGCCCAGTAATATAATGTAATTGGTACCAGGGCCCAGTAATATAATGTAATTGGTACCAGGGCCCAGTAATATAATGTAATTGGTACCAGGGCCCAGTAATATAATGTAATTGGTACTAGGGCCCAGTAATATAATGTAATTGGTACTAGGGCCCAGTAATATAACGTAATTGGTACTAGGGCCCAGTAATATAATGTAATTGGTACCAGGGCCCAGTAATATAATGTAATTGGTACCAGGGCCCAGTAATATAATGTAATTGGTACCAGGGCCCAGTAATATAATGTAATTGGTACTAGGGCAGGTAAATTCCTGCAATGAATGACGGACATTCTACAATCTAGCACAACGGAGTAGTAATGACTGTCCCTCTATATACAACCCCACAGAGTAGTAATGACTGTCCCTCTATATACAACCCCACAGAGTAGTAATGACTGTCCCTCTATATACAACCCCACAGAGTAGTAATGACTGTCCCTCTATATACAACCCCACAGAGTAGTAATGACTGTCCCTCTATATACAACCCCACAGAGTAGTAATGACTGTCCCTCTATATACAACCCCACAGAGTAGTAATGACTGTCCCTCTATATATAACCCCACAGAGTAGTAATGACTGTCCCTCTATATACAACCCCACAGAGTAGTAATGACTGTCTCTCTATATACAACCCCACAGAGTAGTAATGACTGTCCCTCTATATACAACCCCTCAGAGTAGTAATGACTGTCCCTCTATATACAACCCCACAGAGTAGTAATGACTGTCCCCCTATATACAACCCCACAGAGTAGTAATGACTGTCCCTCTATATACAACCCCACAGAGTAGTAATGACTGTCTCTCTATATACAACCCCACAGAGTAGTAATGACTGTCCCTCTATATACAACCCCTCAGAGTAGTAATGACTGTCCCTCTATATAAAACCCCACCAGACAGAGTAGTAATGACTGTCCCTCTATATACAACCCAACAGAGTAGTAATGACTGTCCCTCTATATACAACCCCTCCAGACAGAGTAGTAATGACTGTCCCTCTATATACAACCCCAACCCCACAGAGTAGTAATGACTGTCCCTCTATATCACAGAGTAGTAATGACTGTCCCTCTATATACAACCCCACAGAGTAGTAATGACTGTCCCTCTATATAAAACCCCACCAGACAGAGTAGTAATGACTGTCCCTCTATATACAACCCCAACCCCACAGAGTAGTAATGACTGTCCCTCTATATCACAGAGTAGTAATGACTGTCCCTCTATATACAACCCCACAGAGTAGTAATGACTGTCCCTCTATATACAACCCCATGATAGGATGAGAATGATAAACACAGAGAAAAAACACCTCAGCTCTACCTCTCTCCTCCTTCACCCTCCTTTCTCTCTTCTCATCTCCCCTTATCACTCTCCTCCCTCTCTCCTCCTCCCTCCTTTCTCTCTTCTCTTCTCCCCTTATCACTCTCCTCCCTCTCTCCTCCTTCTCCCTCCTTTCTCTCTTCTCGTCTCCCCTTATCACTCTCCTCCCTCTCTCCTCCTCCCTCCTTTCTCTCTTCTCGTCTCTCCTTATCACTCTCCTCCCTCTCTCCTCCTTCTCCCTCCTTTCTCTCTTCTCGTCTCCCCTTATCACTCTCCTCCCTCTCTCCTTCTCCCTCCTTTCTCTCTTCTCGTCTCCCCTTATCACTCTCCCCCTTCTCCCTCCTTTCTCTCTTCTCGTCTCCCCTTATCACTCTCCTCCCTCTCTCCTTCTCCCTCCTTTCTCTCTTCTCGTCTCCCCTTATCACTCTCCTTCTTCTCCCTCCCTTCTCTCTTCTCGTCTCCCCTTATCACTCTCCTCCCTCTCTCCTTCTCCCTCCTTTCTCTCTTCTCGTCTCCCCTTATCACTCTCATCCCTCTCTCCTCCTTCTCCCTCCCTTCTCTCTTCTCGTCTCCCCTTATCACTCTCCTCCCTCTCTCCTCCTACGCCCTCCTATCTCTTCCTGCCTCTCTTTCTATCTCTCTTCCCTCACTCCCTCCATCTCTATCTCTCTCTGCAGTGTGTTTCCCTCTCTACTCTCTCCGGCTGTGAGTAACATTGTTGACACGACAAACGATAACAAACAGACTAGCTGGAGACAAACTGCTGGACCAGGATCCAGGCTGTTATGTAAACCCTCTCCTCTCCTTTCCTTTCCTCTCCTCTGCTCTCCTCTCTTCTCCTCTTCTCTCTCCTCTCCCCTACCCTCTACTACCCTCCTCTCTCCTCCTTTCTCTGCTCCTCTGCCCTCTTCCTCTACCCTCCTATATCTCCTCTCTCCTCTCCTCTGCTCTCCTCCCCTATGCCCTCTCCTCTCCTCCTTTCTCGTCTCCTCTGCCATCCTCTCACCTCCTCTCTTTCTCATTCAATTCAATTCAAGTTGCTTTATTTGGCATGAGAAACACATGTTAACATTGCCAAAGCTAGTCTCCCCCTCTCTCCTCTCCTCTGCCCTCCTCTTCCCTCCTCCTCTCTTCTGCCCTATTCTCTCCTCTCCTCCTCTCCTCTTTGCTCCTCTCTCCTCTCCTCTCCTCTTCTCTCCTCTTCCCTCCTCTCTCCTCTCATCCTCTCCTCTGCCCTCCTCTCTCCTCTCCTCTTCCCTCCTCTCTCCTCTCTCCTCTCCTCTCTCCTCTCTCCTCTGTTTCATGTAGAAGATTTTATAACACACTGGCTGTCCCAAATGGCACCCTATTCCCCCATAGAGCTCTGGTCAAAATAAGTGTGTAGGGAATATGTAGGGAATAGGGTGCCTTGTGCCCATAGGACTGAAATAAATGGAACCCTTTAATCAAAACCACACCAGAACCTTTTAAACAGAACCACACCAGAACCCTTTAAATAGAACCCTTTAAACAGAACCACACCAGAACCCTTTAAATAGAACCGTTTAAACAGAACCACACCAGAACCCTTTAAATAGAACCCTTTAAACAGAACCACACCAGAACCCTTTAAATAGAACCCTTTAAACAGAACCACACCAGAACCCTTTAAATAGAACCCTTTAAACAGAACCACATCAGAACCCTTTAAATAGAACCGTTTAAACAGAACCACACCAGAACCCTTTAAATAGAACCGTTTAAACAGAACCACATCAGAACCCTTTAAATAGAACCCTTTAAACAGAACCACACCAGAACCCTTTAAATAGAACCCTTTAAACAGAACCACACCAGAACCCTTTAAATAGAACCCTTTAAACAGAACCACATCAGAACCCTTTAAATATAACCTTTTAAACAGAACCACATCAGAACCCTTTAAATAGAACCCTTTAAACAGAACCACACCAGAACCCTTTAAATAGAACCGTTTAAACAGAACCACATCAGAACCCTTTAAATATAACCTTTTAAACAGAACCACATCAGAACCCTTTAAATAGAACCCTTTAAACAGAACCACTCCAGAACCCTTTAAATATAACCCTTTAAACAGAACCACTCCAGAACCCTTTAAATAGAACCCATTAAACAGGTGTGTGTGTGTGTGTAAATGGGGTGGGGAGGTGTGTGTGTGTGTGTAAATGGGGTGGGGAGGTGTGTGTGTGTGTGTAACTGGGGTGGGGAGGTGTGTGTGTGTGTGTGTAAATGGGGTGGGGAGGTGTGTGTGTGTGTGTAAATGGGGTGGGGAGGTGTGTGTGTGTGTAAATGGGGTGGGGAGGTGTGTGTGTGTGTGTGTGTAAATGGGGTGGGGAGGTGTGTGTGTGTGTGTAAATGGGGTGGGGAGGTGTGTGTGTGTGTGTGTGTGTAATTGGGGTGGGAGGTGTGTGTGTGTGTGTGTGTAAATGGGGTGGGGAGGTGACTCTCTCACACAGAAGGTCGGAGGTCAAGAAGTCAGAATCTACATGAGAAGTGTTAGACAGTATCCTGTTGAAACGGGCTTCAAATTAGATGTTTTATTAGTCTCATGTACTCGATACGCATGGTATACATCATCCAACAGGCGTCATGGGAGACGTGGGGGGGGTGGGGGGGGAAGGTTGGGGGTCATGGGAGACGTGGGGGGGAAGGTTGGGGGTCATTGGAGTAGTAATGACTGTCCCTCTATATACAACCCCACAGAGTAGTAATGACTGTCCCTCTATATACAACCCCTCAGAGTAGTAATGACTGTCCCTCTATATACAACCCCACAGAGTAGTAATGACTGTCCCTCTATATACAACCCCACAGAGTAGTAATGACTGTCCCTCTATATACAACCCCACAGAGTAGTCTCGATACGCATGGTATACATCATCCAACGGGCGTCATGGGACACGTGAGGGGGGAAGAAGGTTGAGGGTCATGGGGAGGTGAGGTGGGAGGAAGGTTGGGGGTCATGGGGGAGGTGAAGTGGGAGGAAGGTTGGGGGTCATGGGGGAGGTGAGGTGGGAGGAAGGTTGGGGGTCATGGGGGAGGTGAGGTGGGAGGAAGGCTGGAGGTCATGGGGGAGGTGATGTGGGAGGAAGAAGGTTGGGGGTCATGGGGGAGGTGGGGTGGGAGGAAGAAGGTTGGGGGTCATGGGGGAGGTGAGGTGGGAGGAAGGCTGGAGGTCATGGGGGAGGTGAGGTGGGAGGAAGAAGGTTGGGGGTCATGGGGGAGGTGAGGGGGGAGGAAGGTTGGGGGTCATGGGGGAGGTGATGGGGGAGGAAGAAGGTTGGGGGTCATGGGGGAGGTGAGGTAGGAGGAAGAAGGTTGGGGATCATGGGGGAGGTGAGGTAGGAGGAAGAAGGTTGGGGGTCATGGGGGAGGTGAGGGGGAAGGTTGGGGGTCCATCAGGCAGCGGGCCACTCCAGAGAAGGACCTTGTTATTGGGCTGCTGTCCTGAAGAAAAGTGGAGGTAAATGGATGCCCTCCCTCGTCTCCTCCACCCCTCGTCTCCTCCACCGCTCGTCTCCTCCACCGCTCGTCTCCTCCACCGCTCGTCTCCTCCACCGCTCGTCTCCTCCACCCCTCGTCTCCTCCACCCCTCGTCTCCTCCACCCCTCGTCTCCTCCACCACTCCATTCCCAATGAACAAATTTCCATTTTAGCTTGTTTCCATGGGAACTGGCCTTCAATAGCACGAAGAACAGAAGGCCTTTCTGGGTTACAGGCTGAATTACACGCTACAGAAGACTGGCTGGGTTACACTCTACAGAAGACTGGCTGGATTACACTCTACAGAAGACTGGCTGGATTACACTCTACAGAAGACTGGCTGGATTACACTCTACAGAAGACTGGCTGGATTACACTCTACAGAAGACTGGCTGGATTACACTCTACAGAAGACTGTCTGGATTACACTCTACAGAAGACTGTCTGGATTACACTCTACAGAAGACTGGCTGAATTACACGCTACAGAAGACTGTCTGGATTACACTCTACAGAAGACTGGCTGGATTACACTCTACAGAAGACTGGCTGGATTACACTCTACAGAAGACTGGCTGGATTACACTCTACAGAAGACTGGCTGGATTACACTCTACAGAAGACTGGCTGGATTACACTCTACAGAAGACTGGCTGGATTACACTCTACAGAAGACTGTCTGGATTACACTCTACAGAAGACTGGCTGGATTACACTCTACAGAAGACTGGCTGGATTACACTCTACAGAAGACTGGCTGGATTACACTCTACAGAAGACTGGCTGGATTACACTCCACAGAAGACTGGCTGGATTACACTCTACAGAAGAATGGCTGGATTACACTCTACAGAAGACTGGCTGGATTACACTATACAGAAAACTGTCTGGATTACACTCTACAGAATACTGTCTGGATTACACTCTACAGAAGACTGGCTGGATTACACTCTACAGAAGACTGGCTGGATTACACTCTACAGAAAACTGTCTGGATTACACTCTACAGAATACTGTCTGGATTACACTCTACAGAAGACTGGCTGGATTACACTCTACAGAAGACTGGCTGGGTTACACTCTACAGAAGACTGGCTGGATTACACTCTACAGAAGACTGGCTGGATTACACTCTACAGAAGACTGGCTGGATTACACTCTACAGAAGACTGGCTGGATTACACTCTACAGAAGACTGGCTGGGTTACACTCTACAGAAGACTGGCTGGATTACACTCTACAGAAGACTGGCTGGGTTACACTCTACAGAAGACTGGCTGGGTTACACTCTACAGAAGACTGGCTGGGTTACACTCTACAGAAGACTGGCTGGATTACACTCTACAGAAGACTGGCTGGATTACACTCTACAGAAGACTGGCTGGATTACACTCTACAGAAGACTGGCTGGATTACACTCTACAGAAGACTGGCTGGATTACACTCTACAGAAGACTGGCTGGGTTACACTCTACAGAAGACTGGCTGGGTTACACTTTACAGAAGGCTGGCTGGATTACACTCTATAGAAGACTGGCTGGGTTACACTCTACAGAAGGCTGGCTGGATTACACTCTATAGAAGACTGGCTGGATTACTCTCTACAGAAGACTGGCTGGATTACACTCTACAGAAGACTGTCTGGATTACACTCTACAGAAGACTGGCTGGATTACACTCTACAGAAGACTGGCTGGATTACACTCTACAGAAGACTGTCTGGATTACACTCTACAGAAGACTGGCTGGATTACACTCTACAGAAGACTGTCTGGATTACACTCTACAGAAGACTGGCTGGATTACACTCTACAGAAGACTGGCTGGATTACACTCGACAGAAGACTGGCTGGATTTACACTTTACAGAAGACTGGCTGGATTACACTCGACATAAAACTGGCTGGATTTACACTTTACAGAAGACTGGCTGGATTACACTCTACAGAAGACTGGCTGGATTACACTCTACAGAAGACTGGCTGGATTTACACTTTACAGAAGACTGGCTGGATTACACTCTACAGAAGACTAGCTGGATTACACTCTACAGAAGACTGGCTGGATTTCACTCTACAGAAGACTGGCTGGATTACACTCTACAGAAGACTGGCTGGATTTACACTTTACAGAAGACTGGCTGGATTACACTCTACAGAAGACTGTCTGGATTACACTCTACAGAAGACTGGCTGGATTACACTCTACATAAGACTGGCTGGATTACACTCTACAGAAGACTGGCTGGATTACACTCTACAGAAAACTGTCTGGATTACACTCTACAGAAGACTGGCTGGATTACACTCTACAGAAGACTGTCTGGATTACACTCTACAGAAGACTGGCTGGATTACACTCTACAGAAAACTGGCTGGATTACACTCTACAGAATACAGTCTGGATTACACTCTACAGAAGACTGGCTGGATTACACTCTACAGAAGAGCTGACCTGTTTGATGAGGAGAGAGGAGAGGGTCAGTAAAACCCAGAACTAACCTGGTTGATGAGGAGAGGGTCAGTAAAACCCAGATCTGACCTGGTTGATGAGGAGAGAGGAGATGGTCAGTAAAACCCAGAGCTGACCTGGTTGATGAGGAGAGAGGAGAGGGCCAGTAAAACCCAGATCTGACCTGGTTGATGAGGAGAGAGTCAGTAAAACCCAGACCTTACCTAGTTGATGAGGAGAGGGTCAGTAAAACCCAGATCTGACCTGGTTGATGAGGAGAGAGGAGAGGGTCAGTAAAACCCAGAACTGACCTGGTTGATGCGGAGAGAGGAGAGGGTCAGTAAAACCCAGATCTGACCTGGATGATGAGGAGAGGGTTGTGAAAACCCAAAGCTGGCCTGGTTTATGAGGAGAGAGGAGAGCGACAGTAAAACCCAGATCTGACTTTGTTGATGAGGAGATGAGAGGGTCAGTAAAACCCAGAACTGACCTGGTTGATGAGGAGATGAGAGGGTCAGTAAAACCCAGAACTGACCTGGTTGATGAGGAGATGAGAGGGTCAGTAAAACCCAGATCTGACCTGGTTGATGAGGAGAGAGGAGAGGGTCAGTAAAACCCAGATCTGACCTGGTTGATGAGGAGAGGGTCATTAAAACCCAGAACTGACCTGGTTGATGAGGAGAGTGGGGAGGGTCAGTAAATCCAATATCTGACCTGGATGAGTAGGAGAGGGTCATTAAAACCCAGAACTGACCTGGTTGATGAGGAGAATGGAGAGGGTCAGTAAAACCCAGAACTGACCTGGTTGATAAGGAGAGGGTCAGTAAAACCCAGATCTGGCCTGCTTGATGAGGAGAGGGTCAGTAAAACCCAGAACTGACCTGGTTGATGAGGAGAGGGTCAGTAAAACCCAGATATGACCTGGTTGATGAGGAGAGTGGGGAGGGTCAGTAAAACCCAGATATGACCTGGTTGATGAGGAGAGTGGAGAGGGTCAGTAAAACCCAGATCTGACCTGGTTGATGAGGAGAGGGTCATTAAAACCCAGAACTGACCTGGTTGATGAGGAGAGTGGGGAGGGTCAGTAAAACCCATATCTGACCTGGATGAGGAGGAGAGGGTCATTAAAACCCAGAACTGACCTGGTTGATGAGGAGAGTGGAGAGGTTCAGTAAAACCCAGAACTGACCTGGTTGATGAGGAGAGGGTCAGTAAAACCCAGATCTGGCCTGGTTGATGAGGAGAGGGTCAGTAAAACCCAGAACTGACCTGGTTGATGAGGAGAGGGTCAGTAAAACCCAGATCTGACCTGGTTGATGAGGAGAGAGGAGAGGGTCAGTAAAACCCAGAACTGACCTGGTTGATGAGGAGAGAGGAGAGAGTCAGTAAAACCCAGAACTGACCTGGTTGATGAGGAGAGGGTCAGTAAAACCCAGAACTGACCTGGTTGATGAGGAGAGGGACAGTAAAACCCAGATCTGACCTGGTTGATGAGGAGAGAGGAGAGGGTCAGTAAAACCCAGAGCTGGCCTGGTTGATGAGGAGAGAGTCAGTAAAACCAAGAACTGACCTGGTTGATGAGGAGATGAGAGGGTCAGTAAAACCCAGAACTGACCTGGTTGATGAGGAGAGGGTCAGTAAAACCCAGATCTGACCTGGTTGATGAGGAGAGAGGAGAGGGTCAGTAAAACCCAGAACTGACCTGGTTGATGAGGAGAGAGGAGAGAGTCAGTAAAACCTAGAACTGACCTGGTTGATGAGGAGAGGGTCAGTTAAACCCAGAACTGACCTGGTTGATGAGGAGAGGGACAGTAAAACCCAGATCTGACCTGGTTGATGAGGAGAGAGGAGAGGGTCAGTAAAACCCAGAGCTGACCTGGTTGATGAGGAGAGAGTCATTAAAACCCAGAACTGACCTGGTTGATGAGGAGAGTGGGGAGGGTCAGTAAAACCCATATCTGACCTGGATGAGGAGGAGAGGGTCATTAAAACCCAGAACTGACCTGGTTGATGAGGAGAGTGGAGAGGTTCAGTAAAACCCAGAACTGACCTGGTTGATGAGGAGAGGGTCAGTAAAACCCAGATCTGGCCTGGTTGATGAGGAGAGGGTCAGTAAAACCCAGAACTGACCTGGTTGATGAGGAGAGGGTCAGTAAAACCCAGATCTGACCTGGTTGATGAGGAGAGAGGAGAGGGTCAGTAAAACCCAGAACTGACCTGGTTGATGAGGAGAGAGGAGAGAGTCAGTAAAACCCAGAACTGACCTGGTTGATGAGGAGAGGGTCAGTAAAACCCAGAACTGACCTGGTTGATGAGGAGAGGGACAGTAAAACCCAGATCTGACCTGGTTGATGAGGAGAGAGGAGAGGGTCAGTAAAACCCAGAGCTGGCCTGGTTGATGAGGAGAGAGTCAGTAAAACCAAGAACTGACCTGGTTGATGAGGAGATGAGAGGGTCAGTAAAACCCAGAACTGACCTGGTTGATGAGGAGAGGGTCAGTAAAACCCAGATCTGACCTGGTTGATGAGGAGAGAGGAGAGGGTCAGTAAAACCCAGAACTGACCTGGTTGATGAGGAGAGAGGAGAGAGTCAGTAAAACCTAGAACTGACCTGGTTGATGAGGAGAGGGTCAGTTAAACCCAGAACTGACCTGGTTGATGAGGAGAGGGACAGTAAAACCCAGATCTGACCTGGTTGATGAGGAGAGAGGAGAGGGTCAGTAAAACCCAGAGCTGACCTGGTTGATGAGGAGAGAGTCATTAAAACCCAGAACTGACCTGGTTGATGAGGAGAGTGGGGAGGGTCAGTAAAACCCATATCTGACCTGGATGAGGAGGAGACGGTCATTAAAACCCAGAACTGACCTGGTTGATGAGGAGAGTGGAGAGGTTCAGTAAAACCCAGAACTGACCTGGTTGATGAGGAGAGGGTCAGTAAAACCCAGATCTGGCCTGGTTGATGAGGAGAGGGTCAGTAAAACCCAGAACTGACCTGGTTGATGAGGAGAGGGTCAGTAAAACCCAGATCTGACCTGGTTGATGAGGAGAGAGGAGAGGGTCAGTAAAACCCAGAACTGACCTGGTTGATGAGGAGAGAGGAGAGAGTCAGTAAAACCCAGAACTGACCTGGTTGATGAGGAGAGGGTCAGTAAAACCCAGAACTGACCTGGTTGATGAGGAGAGGGACAGTAAAACCCAGATCTGACCTGGTTGATGAGGAGAGAGGAGAGGGTCAGTAAAACCCAGAGCTGGCCTGGTTGATGAGGAGAGAGTCAGTAAAACCAAGAACTGACCTGGTTGATGAGGAGATGAGAGGGTCAGTAAAACCCAGAACTGACCTGGTTGATGAGGAGAGGGTCAGTAAAACCCAGATCTGACCTGGTTGATGAGGAGAGAGGAGAGGGTCAGTAAAACCCAGAACTGACCTGGTTGATGAGGAGAGAGGAGAGAGTCAGTAAAACCTAGAACTGACCTGGTTGATGAGGAGAGGGTCAGTAAAACCCAGAACTGACCTGGTTGATGAGGAGAGGGACAGTAAAACCCAGATCTGACCTGGTTGATGAGGAGAGAGGAGAGGGTCAGTAAAACCCAGAGCTGACCTGGTTGATGAGGAGAGAGTCAGTAAAACCAAGAACTGACGTGGTTGATGAGGAGATGAGAGGGCCAGTAAAACCCAGAACTGACCTGGTTGATGAGGAGAGAGGAGAGAGTCAGTAAAACCCAGAACTGACCTGGTTGACGAGGAGAGGGTCAGTAGAACCCAGAACTGACCTGGTTGATGAGGAGAGTGGAGAGGTTCAGTAAAACCCAGATCTGACCTGGTTGATGAGGAGAGGGTCAGTAAAACCCAGAACTGACCTGGTTGATGAGGAGAGTGGAGAGGGTCAGTAAAACCCAGATCTGACCTGGTTGATGAGGAGAGGGACAGTAAAACCCAGATCTGACCCAGAGATGAGGAGAGGGTCAGTAAAACCCAGATCTTGTCTTCAGTGAAGAGGATGATACTGAGTATATCAACGCAACTACATTTTGTAAACAACTCATAGCCCCTCCACCACATGACAATTACAACACACACGCACACACACACACACACACACACACACACACACACACACACACACACACACACACACACACACACACACACCAAATCTTCTCCATTTTCGAGGGCATTTCACCACATGCCTTGTGAAAACAAAATCTGTTCAATAATACTGAGAAATAAACACAACTCAGCTTCCTGCTAAATCTGATATATAAACACTACTCAGCTTCCTGCTAAATCTGATATATAAACACTACTCAGCTTCCTGCTAAATCTGATATATAAACACTACTCAGCTTCCTGCTAAATCTGGTAAATAAACACTACTCAGCTTCCTGTTAAATCTGATATATAAACACTACTCAGCTTCCTGCTAAATCTGATATATAAACACTACTCAGCTTCCTGCTAAATCTGATAAATAAACACTACTCAGCTTCCTGCTAAATCTGATATATAAACACTACTCAGCTTCCTGCTAAATCTGATATATAAACACTACTCAGCTTCCTGCTAAATCTGATATATAAACACTACTCAGCTTCCTGCTAAATCTGATATATAAACACTACTCAGCTTCCTGCTAAATCTGATATATAAACACTACTCAGCTTCCTGCTAAATCTGATATATAAACACTACTCAGCTTCCTGCTAAATCTGATATATAAACACTACTCAGCTTCCTGCTAAATCTGAGAAATAAACACTACTCAGCTTCCTGCTAAATCTGATATATAAACACTACTCAACTTCCTGCTAAATCTGAGAAATAAACACTACTCAGCTTCCTGCTAAATCTGATATATAAACACTACTCAGCTTCCTGCTAAATCTGGTAAATAAACACTACTCAGCTTCCTGCTAAATCTGGTAAATAAACACTACTCAGCTTCCTGCTAAATCTGATATATAAACACTACTCAGCTTCCTGCTAAATCTGATATATAAACACTACTCAGCTTCCTGCTAAATCTGATATATAAACACTACTCAGCTTCCTGCTAAATCTGATATATAAACACTACTCAGCTTCCTGCTAAATCTGATATATAAACACTACTCAGCTTCCTGCTAAATCTGATATATAAACACTACTCAGCTTCCTGCTAAATCTGATATATAAACACTACTCAGCTTCCTGCTAAATCTGAGAAATAAACACTACTCAGCTTCCTGCTAAATCTGATATATAAACACTACTCAGCTTCCTGCTAAATCTGATATATAAACACTACTCAGCTTCCTGCTAAATCTGATATATAAACACTACTCAGCTTCCTGCTAAATCTGATATATAAACACTACTCAGCTTCCTGCTAAATCTGATAAATAAACACTACTCAGCTTCCTGCTAAATCTGATATATAAACACTACTCAGCTTCCTGGTAAATCTGATATATAAACACTACTCAGCTTCCTGCTAAATCTGATAAATAAACACTACTCAGCTTCCTGTTAAATCTGATATATAAACACTACTCAGCTTCCTGTTAAATCTGATATATAAACACTACTCAGCTTCCTGTTAAATCTGATATATAAACACTACTCAGCTTCCTGCTAAATCTGATATATAAACACTACTCAGCTTCCTGCTAAATCTGATATATAAACATTACTCAGCTTCCTGCTAAATCTGATATATAAACACTACTCAGCTTCCTGCTAAATCTGATATATAAACACTACTCAGCTTCCTGCTAAATCTGATATATAAACACTACTCAGCTTCCTGCTAAATCTGATATATAAACACTACTCAGCTTCCTGCTAAATCTGATATATAAACACTACTCAGCTTCCTGCTAAATCTGATATATAAACACTACTCAGCTTCCTGCTAAATCTGATATATAAACACTACTCAGCTTCCTGCTAAATCTGAGAAATAAACACTACTCAGCTTCCTGCTAAATCTGATATATAAACACTACTCAGCTTCCTGCTAAATCTGATATATAAACACTACTCAGCTTCCTGCTAAATCTGATATATAAACACTACTCAGCTTCCTGCTAAATCTGATATATAAACACTACTCAGCTTCCTGCTAAATCTGATATATAAACACTACTCAGCTTCCTGCTAAATCTGATATATAAACACTACTCAGCTTCCTGCTAAATCTGAGAAATAAACATTACTCAGCTTCCTGCTAAATCTGATATATAAACACTACTCAGCTTCCTGCTAAATCTGATATATAAACACTACTCAGCTTCCTGCTAAATCTGACATATAAACACTACTCAGCTTCCTGCTAAATCTGAGAAATAAACATTACTCAGCTTCCTGCTAAATCTGATATATAAACACTACTCAGCTTCCTGCTAAATCTGAGAAATAAACACTACTCAGCTTCCTGCTAAATCTGAGAAATAAACACTACTCAGCTTCCTGCTAAATCTGATATATAAACACTACTCAGCTTCCTGCTAAATCTGAGAAATAAACACTACTCAGCTTCCTGCTAAATCTGATATATAAACACTACTCAGCTTCCTGCTAAATCTGATATATAAACACTACTCAGCTTCCTGCTAAATCTGATATATAAACACTACTCAGCTTCCTGCTAAATCTGATATATAAACACTACTCAGCTTCCTGCTAAATCTGATATATAAACACTACTCAGCTTCCTGCTAAATCTGATATATAAACACTACTCAGCTTCCTGCTAAATCTGATATATAAACACTACTCAGCTTCCTGCTAAATCTGATATATAAACACTACTCAGCTTCCTGCTAAATCTGAGAAATAAACATTACTCAGCTTCCTGCTAAATCTGATATATAAACACTACTCAGCTTCCTGCTAAATCTGATATATAAACACTACTCAGCTTCCTGCTAAATCTGATATATAAACACTACTCAGCTTCCTGCTAAATCTGAGAAATAAACATTACTCAGCTTCCTGCTAAATCTGATATATAAACACTACTCAGCTTCCTGCTAAATCTGAGAAATAAACACTACTCAGCTTCCTGCTAAATCTGAGAAATAAACACTACTCAGCTTCCTGCTAAATCTGATATATAAACACTACTCAGCTTCCTGCTAAATCTGAGAAATAAACACTACTCAGCTTCCTGCTAAATCTGATATATAAACACTACTCAGCTTCCTGCTAAATCTGAGAAATAAACATTACTCAGCTTCCTGCTAAATCTGATATATAAACACTACTCAGCTTCCTGCTAAATCTGATATATAAACACTACTCAGCTTCCTGCTAAATCTGATATATAAACACTACTCAGCTTCCTGCTAAATCTGAGAAATAAACATTACTCAGCTTCCTGCTAAATCTGATATATAAACACTACTCAGCTTCCTGCTAAATCTGAGAAATAAACACTACTCAGCTTCCTGCTAAATCTGAGAAATAAACACTACTCAGCTTCCTGCTAAATCTGATATATAAACACTACTCAGCTTCCTGCTAAATCTGAGAAATAAACACTACTCAGCTTCCTGCTAAATCTGAGAAATAAACACTACTCAGCTTCCTGCTAAATCTGATAAATAAACACTACTCAGCTTCCTGCTAAATCTGATAAATAAACACTACTCAGCTTCCTGCTAAATCTGAGAAATAAACACTACTCAGCTTCCTGCTAAATCTGATAAATAAACACTACTCAGCTTCCTGCTAAATCTGAGAAATAAACACTACTCAGCTTCCTGCTAAATCTGAGAAATAAACACTACTCAGCTTCCTGCTAAATCTGGGAAATAAACACTACTCAGCTTCCTGCTAAATCTGAGAAATAAACACTACTCAGCTTCCTGCTAAATCTGGGAAATAAACACTACTCAGCTTCCTGCTAAATCTGGTAAATAAACACTACTCAGCTTCCTGCTAAATCTGATATATAAACACTACTCAGCTTCCTGCTAAATCTGAGAAATAAACACTACTCAGCTTCCTGCTAAATCTGGGAAATAAACACTACTCAGCTTCCTGCTAAATCTGGTAAATAAACACTACTCAGCTTCCTGCTAAATCTGATATATAAACATTACTCAGCTTCCTGTTAAATCTGATATATAAACACTACTCAGCTTCCTGCTAAATCTGAGAAATAAACACTACTCAGCTTCCTGTTAAATCTGATATATAAACACTACTCAGCTTCCTGCTAAATCTGATATATAAACACTACTCAGCTTCCTGCTAAATCTGAGAAATAAACACTACTCAGCTTCCTGCTAAATCTGAGAAATAAACACTACTCAGCTTCCTGCTAAATCTGATATATAAACACTACTCAGCTTCCTGCTAAATCTGATATATAAACACTACTCAGCTTCCTGCTAAATCTGATATATAAACACTACTCAGCTTCATGCTAAATCTGAGAAATAAACACTACTCAGCTTCCTGCTAAATCTGATATATAAACACTACTCAGCTTCCTGCTAAATCTGATATATAAACACTACTCAGCTTCCTGCTAAATCTGAGAAATAAACACTACTCAGCTTCCTGCTAAATCTGAGAAATAAACACTACTCAGCTTCCTGCTAAATCTGATATATAAACACTACTCAGCTTCCTGCTAAATCTGAGAAATAAACACTACTCAGCTTCCTGCTAAATCTGATATATAAACACTACTCAGCTTCCTGCTAAATCTGATAAATAAACACTACTCAGCTTCCTGCTAAATCTGATATATAAACACTACTCAGCTTCCTGCTAAATCTGATATATAAACACTACTCAGCTTCCTGCTAAATCTGTGAAATAAACACTACTCAGCTTCCTGGTAAATCTGATATATAAACACTACTCAGCTTCCTGCTAAATCTGATATATAAACACTACTCAGCTTCCTGCTAAATCTGAGAAATAAACACTACTCAGCTTCTTGCTAAATCTGATATATAAACACTACTCAGCTTCCTGCTAAATCTGATAAATAAACACTACTCAGCTTCCTGCTAAATCTGATATATAAACACTACTCAGCTTCCTGCTAAATCTGAGAAATAAACACTACTCAGCTTCCTGCTAAATCTGATAAATAAACACTACTCAGCTTCCTGCTAAATCTGATATATAAACACTACTCAGCTTCCTGCTAAATCTGAGAAATAAACACTACTCAGCTTCCTGCTAAATCTGATATATAAACACTACTCAGCTTCCTGCTAAATCTGATAAATAAACACTACTCAGCTTCCTGCTAAATCTGATATATAAACACTACTCAGCTTCCTGCTAAATCTGATATATAAACACTACTCAG